>NC_047162.1:1500000-1792500 GCF_009819705.1 Hippoglossus hippoglossus
GTGTAAGCAGCGCCCCTCCCTTTGGAAACACGTTGAGCACATTACTGCATTACACAGGAACTGCACCTGCACTCTCTCTGCAAACAGCCCTCCTAAAGTCCACCTCAGCCCAACATGAACGCTGCTGACTTTTATTTTCTTTTGGGATGTCTCATAAAATGTCATGATGTATTTTTGGATGATAGGTCACCTCAGTGAGTCTTGTGTAAAGAGACAGAGACAGAGACATAGTTTATGTATTCGTTTATTGTCCTTTGTCTTTGGGTCCCTTGTATGGTGCAGTTATGAACTTAGCTCCTGATGAGAAAAGTTAGTCACACAATACACGAAAAATAAAAGGCAATAGATTTGCTGTTTCTTTAAACCTTCAAAGACATTTTGTGAAATATGCGTTTTCACTTTTTTTGCTGAGCGCTACACGAGAGGATTGATGCCACTCTCATGTCTGCACTCTAAATATGAAGCGTGATCTGCTTAGTTCTGTATAAAGACTTGAACTATGGGGAAACAGATAGCATCTCTAAAGCTTTCTAATAAACAACCTACATTTTGTTTAAGTTCAGTCAATAAGTCAGCTTTAGAAGCAGGACACTTGCTGTTTCCATCTATTTCTAGTCTTTATGCGATGCTAAGCTAACCAGGTGCAGGCTGCAGTTATCATCAACAGACAGATATGAGTCACAATCTGCACCTGTAAAATTATTTGATGTATTAACATTAACATTCACATGTTACATCTTGTGTTTAATTCATACTCAAACTGAAATGTAAAAACAACCAGTCATAGTTTTATGGTTTGTTTTCCAGCTGTCACTGTTTTCTCAGCGTGGAAACTCACTGCACACCCTTCACCAGGCTCAGGTGGATGACCTCAACCAGCGTCTGTGCAAGCTCGAACTGGGTGTGCTAAAAATGATCAATGTGCACCGTTAATGATACCCCCCGATGGAAGAAGCCCTCAGCACCTCCATGCAGGAATTATTGGTATTTTGAATGTATTGTATTTCTGTCTCCTTCAGCAGGCCGCTGCAGGTTGGCTGCTTTGTCTGAACGGTGAGCCAGAGACAGGTCGACCAGTTCAGAGCTGAGATAGCAATCAGGTTGCCAGTTGCTGCCAGGAAAAGCATGCTCACTCAGAACCTGGCTTAGTCCCATCAGTGACCTCAGTGCTCTGTACATTACTCTGTGTTTGTTCTGTAAAAGTCAACATGTTGTTTATTTTACCTGTCATCCAGAAGTGGGTTAAATCTTCAACAGTGTCTACTGTCTGCCCAGAAAGAGCAGTGTTAATAATGGCACCTGATTTATTTTTATTCTAGTGCAGGTTTTGTCCCTTTTTATTCATTGTATTAACAAACAATTAGGGCATTTTAGTCTAGTCTAGTTTTGTTTGACAGTTTTTTGTTCATTCTTAACTTTTAGGTTTTAATCATTTTGAGGCTTTGGCTGTCTTTAACTCACTTTACAACATACTGCCCAATGTCTGGGTTTAGCTTGAGAGAGGCAGTTAAAACAGATTTCCAGATTTGAAACCACTCATTCCTTCGGGAAGCCAATAAGCACCAAAGACAACCATCTGAAAGTAATGTTACATCCACAGCCCCTGATATTGTTACGTAGCTTATCTTCTTATAAATGTTAATGTGCTGTCCTGTCTATTTTTATGGTTTATCCCAGATGTTTTGCTGCCTCTCCCTTTAAATCTTTCAGTTTGTGCACCTAGTCCATGAATTTGTTTTCCCTTTGCTCTCCACTACATCATCATCTGAAGACGTTTTGGGCAGCTGAGCTGTCAGGAGCTACAAAGCGTCATTCCACCTGTAATGTTCAAAAATAACTAATGTCCATTCATCCACATATCAGATTATTGTTGAGTTATTAACATTTGATGAAAATCATATTGTTTTTATTGTTCATTTGCTCACTCATAATTTTCACGATGAAAAAAAATCATCACAACTTTTTGTTGACAAAGTTGATAAAGATCAAATGTGTGTTCTGAGCAATATTAACACTTTAATCCAATCTGTGCTGACACAAAAATACCCTTTAAAAGACATCCCACTACGGCATAACAGGTAAAATTATAATTTTTTTCTATCGTCCCTCTCAGATTTGCACGTGTAAGGTTTGGAGCGTTGGGGTCACAAATGGGTCTAAAGCTTTGGCTCTGCTCATTCACTATAAGAAACTACAGTCTTTGTATCAAAAATAGCAGTTTATCAAGGCGCTAGATAGATAGTGTGTAGATTTACACTGAGAGCTACTTTGCTGTGTGCTTGTTGAAGCTATGTCATGCTGTGAAGTTGAAGCCAAACAGAGATACAGCCACAAAGGTCTACTTCATTGTAACTATTCTGCAACACGATACGTTTCCTAATATTGCAAGGAATCTTCTATTGCCAGATAAGATGAACTATTGTTTGCCTCATCCTGTTTTCTAGATATCTTCTTTATGTTCAGTGCAAAATCAACGTCTTCTTTTAGGACTGTGGATTTTTGTACTTTTACCACTTTTGTTTATGTAAACCAAAGCGACTTGGATAGTTTGGCAAGAAAGACAAAAAAAAATTATGTAAATAATTCGACAGTATATCAAAAAATATTCATTAACAGAAATACATCTTCAGATAATCACATTCTACATACTTAGAAAACAAGCAATGCTAACATTTGGATGTTGCTTTTTCTAATAATTTTAGTGATGAGACTGATGTTTGGTCCAACACATTTGTATAAAAACCTAAAATACTGGACGATATGATGAAGTACAAAGTACCAGTCGTAGCACCTTGTTAAGAATGGACAGCAACGATCAGTTTGGTTGTGCTAGGCTTGTGGTCCTATCTGACAGGTTTGAGAGGATCTTAGCGACCTCTGTTGACGCCTCATTTCAGCTGCATTTCATGGCTTGCAGTTGTTCGTGGTCTTGAATAAAACAAGATAAGTGCCCAAAGTATCATTCCAACCATGAGACATTTTGCTGTTAAATTGTTCTCAGTTTATATGCGTGGTTCCTTCTTACTTCACATGCCTAGTCCATTCTTGAAAGACAGTATGGCTGTAGCCCACCCTATCAACCCACCCCTCTCAAATGCATAGAGTGCTGCAGGAATGAGTCCTATATTCCAGAAATAAGTTAGTATTTTTGCACTACCGGTACCTTGGCCCTGAAGTCTGTCTGTTTGTTTTTTTAATTTCATGAATAAATTACATCAGTACACACCCACTCATGATTTTTCTAAGAGTTACGTGTCTTACAAGTTGGAAGCTTGGTGGTGTTAAAGTTGTGTGTACATGATGTAGTTGCTTTATACCCTAACATTAGCCTTTTACTTCTGGGGATTGTATTTAGACTTCAAAAATGTTCTTTGGAGAACAAAACATGTATCATGAACTTTTGTTTTTAAAAGAGCTCATTACAATAATCATAAAATGAATGGTAAAATCCAATTGTTTATTTATTTTATTTTCTTGAGGGAACCAGTGTGATGTTAACATCTGCATTGGCTTATAAAAACACATCATCCCTGAAGCACTCTATTGATTAAATAATATGTGTAATCCAACCCTCATAGAGTATCGGGTCCAAGATTACAAAGCAACATGACATGACAGTAATGTCATAAGGTTTCCATGAAAAAATTATCACAGTTTGAATGCATTTGTTGTCTCTTTTTCTCTCACTAGTGTGTGTGTGTGTGTGTGTGTGTGTGTGTGTGTGTGTGCATGCTAATGTGTGCTGTCCGTGTGCGCAGGTTGTTTGTATGTCTGTTTTGTGTTTTAGTTGTTGCCCTTGAAGCAGTACACTCCGTACAGCTTGTGCTTTTTGTCGGGGAAGCCGCTGAACCTGACGGCAGCTTCTGTGGGACTGCAGCGCCGGCGGGGGCTGGAGATGGGATAACGGACACTGCCATCGGCCAGCCAGCCAGCATCACAGCGGTCATAACCCAGCAGCTTCCAGGCGGCGTACATCTGGCCGACTTTGGCAATCTCAGCACCATCTTTTTGACACGCCCTGACGGCCTCGTCATAGGTCAGCTTAGAGGGATGGATCAGGTAGTAGAACCGGCCTAGGTAGATAGAAAGAAATGTAGATAAAAACATCATGTGCAATAAAATATGATAATAAAGCATAATATGTACAGAAAAGAGTAAATGTTTCAATCTACTGACAACAATCCTCTTATATGCAGATGACACTGTAATCTATACTCATGAGAGAGATGCTGAACATGTGGCTGCTTAGATGTTATGAAGAATGAAAAGAGTACAAAGTTGAAAAGGTGTTTGGTAAAACTTGTGGTGGAATACTCCAGTAACATGCAAAGTTCACTGGTAAAACATAGCCAGTATGACACTTACGACACATCTGGTTGTCTGGGCTAATGTCTGGATAAAAAGCAAGTATATCACCCGTCTTACATGTATCAGAAACTTACAGTTGCAGTGGGTTTTTCTATCCTAAGTCACCTTGAAGCATGCCATCTATACAATTCAAGTGAAACCCACTGTTGGTTGAATTCCTTTACTTGTAGTAATGAAAGAGGGCTTGCATTGCAAGAAGACACATGTCAAACACAGAGACACTCAGTGAGTAACTTTTCTTTGTTCAGCCAACAGTGGGAGTGGTTTGACCCCTCAGCCTCCTTGTTTTCATAGGATAATTGTCCTTTGGTGAAATAATAGTAAAACCAAACACACAGTTAGAGAGTTTAGTTAAAGTCCTTTACCTTTGTAATGGGAGGTGAAGCAGAAGACATCGTAGTGGTTCTTGTCCTTGTCTCTCAGGCCATAGTTGCGAATGCCTGGTACTGTGTTCTTGCCGCCGCATGGTTCCCTGGGGTTGGTGATGGGATATTGGACCGTGCCATCATTCAGCCAGCCTGCATTGCACCAGTCCATCCCTCCTCTCCATGCATCATACAGCTGATCGAAGGATGCCACGATGGCATCCTGGTCATGACATGCCCGCACAGCATCGTAGAAATTGAGGTTGTAGCGACCCAGGCGGGGATAATATGGGAAGATAACCCCTATATGGAGAGTTGTGAAAAAGAAAAAAGAGAGCAGAGAAAGAGAAATGATTTACCTGCAGTAATCAGATACAACTGGGGCTGCTTTCGGACATGCTCTGAATTCTGAATAATTTCCTGACATTGTCCGGAGGGGCTGTATGTGAGAACACAAATGTTTTTTAAGAGTTTCTCCTGCCAGCCCCCTGGTAAAAACTCTGATAATGCCCCAATGAGAAAACAGCAGGAGATCCTCAGGAGGATACACTGCGAGCAAGTAGTTGCGATGATGTTTCAAACACACAACATTTACAAAGCTGAAAAACACATAAAGAAACAAATATCTCAGGATGCAAAAGCGGTGTTATACACGTAGAAGAAACAGACGAAGATGTCAAGAGAGCTTTTGTTAAAAGGGCCCGATGCCAGTGTTAATGTGCTATAAACAAAAACAGTGAATTTATTCGTTATGAGCTGCTTCTGAATGCTGGACTACCTCTCTTCTGAACGCTCCAGAGACTTCTGTGTTGTTGTGAACGTGTCTGTCCGGAGAATCTCCTGCTGTGTTGTTCATGTGTGAAAGTCCGGAGAAAGTCTGGACTCAATTGTGTGGACATTCTCTGCACAAGTGTTCACGTCTGAGAACTGCTTGGGATCCATCCTCTGGGCTTTTCAATTAAATCTTAAGATTGAACCTAATGACAGAGAGTGAAAGCACATTTCTCTATGTCAGCCTGCTGCCAGCGTTTCTGGTTTCAGGCAGTAACGGCTGATGTCTCTGGCTCCTCTCAGGCATAATGAAGCTGCTCTGACACTGATGTGCGCTATGCTTACAGAAAACACTTGCTCCTGACATTCCCCCAAGCAGTCTCTGCTGTTGGAGCTAAATTTAGCTCCACTGCAGCCTGTTACAATATAATGAAGTTAAATAGACGTTTTATTTTTGGACAGTTCATGAAACGTTCTCATTCTTCCCCATTGTAAAGACTTGCTTTACCCAAACATCATACCTTCAAGGTCAAGAGACACCACCACTGTTCCATCTTCCAGCCCATCAATTACTTCACATTTATATCTCCCGTAATCCTCCAGGGTGATTTCTGTGATGACCAGAGAGGCATCCATGGGAGAAGAGCCTTGTAGGTGGACCCGTCCATGGAAACTGCCATAACTTCTCTTGTGATAATCCATGACAACAAAAACATCCACCTAGAGCAAGATGAAGAGCAGTGAGTTCATGATGCCAAGATCCTATGCTCCAAAATTGAGTGCCGAACATTACTCCTGTAAAATGGCAAGGGGGATAAGAATTATGAAATCCAGAGTTGCTATCAACTGACAACTTAATAAAAAGATCAGCATGTGATTTCCTGTTAGGCAGCAGAAAATAGGGCTCTGTTCAGGCCTAAATTCAGATTGTGGTTAAAGTTAGAAACCGAGCACATTGATAGATATGACTAGGTCTAAAGAAAATCAGGTTTTTGGTTGGGTCTTCTAAGGGCACAAGTGACATGTCAGCTTTGTCACATTTAAAAAGATATATTAGTTTTCTTATTTGTATAAAGAAGTAATTAAATTGATTAAAACTATTTTGATGAATTGCACAAGTATCATTAGTTTTTGGACAAAACAAAACACTTGAGGTGGGTTGACTTATTATAGACTAAAGGATTATAGTTTTAAAATATATTTAATCAACAGATTAATCAATAATTAAAATAGCAGCTCTACATTCATTGTTTTTACCACAATGTTTCTCTGAGGCCAAAAGAACATGTAGAATTATATTTTAGACCTGCATTCTTTACATTCTTCTCTTTTCTCGTGCATTGTTCACATTTCAACTGTGGATCAGTGGAACAGTTCCAGCTTTGCTTGTACTGCGCATTTGCATTGCAGCCCGTTCTCCCAGAAAAGGCTTGCTAAGGGCAAACTAATTACAGACAAAATGAACACCTACGTTCACTGTTAAATGATTTAAAGGTCCAGTGTGTAAGATTTAGGTGAAAAGGAAATTGAATATAAAAATAATCCTAGGTATGTTTTCACTAGTGGGTTTCATCTAAATTGTCTAAATTGTTGTTTTCTTTACCTGAGAATGGGCCCTTTATATTTAAATACTTTATATTTACATCTGGAGCGGGTTCTCGCTATGGAGGCCGCCATGTTTTTTTACAGTAGCCCAGACTGGACAAACTAAACATCTTTTGAGTTTTTATGACAACTGAAGGTTACCACAGGTTCTCTTTCATGTTTGGAAGGAGAGGGTGAGATGAGGGGCATTTAGCTGCAACA
Source organism: Hippoglossus hippoglossus (assembly GCF_009819705.1). Lineage (NCBI taxonomy): Eukaryota > Metazoa > Chordata > Actinopteri > Pleuronectiformes > Pleuronectidae > Hippoglossus > Hippoglossus hippoglossus. The sequence goes on from NC_047162.1 coordinate 1,507,311, forward strand.
TGCAACTTCACCACTAGGTGTCACTAAATTCTACACACCGAACCTTTAAAAAAACCTTCACTGTCAGCATTAAACGTTTGTGACATACATGAATACAGGTACATTTTGAGAAATTGAATTTTAAAAAACATGACGCAGATTCAACTATCTGCCAGTAATAAAGTGACCACTAACCTCTTTCAGGTAGTCTGAGGTCAGCTTGGTCCATTTGATCCTCATCTTGCGATTGGGTGCCAGTGATTGGTCTCTTTGGATCTTGCAAGGTAAGGTAGCGTTCCCTCCTCGCCTTGACACCACCTTTGACTGTTCTGCCATCACCGAAAGTTGAGGGCCATTTTCTGCAACACAGAGGCACACTCAGAAATCCGAGACAAATCCACGTAAACAATGCACATATCAATTGCCACTCTGTCTGGACCTATGCTCTCACACACATTTTGAGAACAGTCTTATTTTGCTGATGAAATTCAATATATCGTTCTAGAGTATAAGTGTTAAAAGGAATAGATGAACATTTTGCAAATACTCCCATTTGCTTTCTTTACAAGGTTGGTATTAGGGAAATGACATCAATCCCATGTCTGTGAGTTAAGGACATGGCTGATGTCCAAAGTTTAACAAGACTTCACACCCACGCTAGTGGCACAGTGTGTGTGTGTGTGTGTGTGTTTGTGTGTGTGAGAGAGAGAGAGAGAGAGAGAGCGAGAGAGAGCTAACAGAGGCTGAGTGAATCAATGAGCTGTGTCTACCTTTACAATGAAATAAGACTTTGTCCACTTGAAAAAATAGAAAATCTATATTTGTAGTAGTGGCCCTAAATAAATCAATTTATGTGAAATACTTAGAAGTGTAAAAATATTTTGGTTTATTATGAAACTGGTCAGAAGATGTCAGCTGAGTAGGCAGTCTTTCATATGTGGCCCAGGACACATTCATGTTCACTCAGCTAAAAGAATGGCCACCAAACACACAGATCATCAAATAAATACCAACAGATCTGCAAACTTACTAAAAAGTAACAGATAATATAAGATATATAATAAATAAATTATCACCAATCAAATGAAAAAAACTAAACTGACTGAGTTTGCGCTGGTTGAGGAAATAATCTGAAAGTTATGAGAGAAACCTCAGTACAGTTTAGAGGTGAGGCTGCAGAGTGTCACTGCTGAGATGATTCTAATGGATGCTAATTGTAAGTCGCTTTGGATAAAAGCGTCAGCTAAATGACATGTAATGTAATGATTCAGGAGCTAGAGCTGAAGAAGCAGTTCAGAGGAACTGCAAACTCTCATGATCCATTATACACATTGGATCAATGGGCCATTAGCTCTTTAACCAGCTGAACTGATAAAAACATGCATGCTCATGCAGCAGGCAGAGTGACATGCTGTGCTGGTCAGGCAGAGCACAAGGAGCAAACCAATGTGAAAACCCTGTGACCGAGGCTGGAGGTCTCAGCAGCAGATCACATGCAAATATAAATACTCTTGTGTTCACAGGCAATTCTTTCATTTTGTACATTTGGTTTGACTTTTTGGTGATCACTTGTTTCCCCGGCAGGATGTCAGACAGTAGGACATTACTTAACTGCTCCTGGAGATAACATTTATCGATTTGTTTCACCTATCAGAGCAGCACAGATCCAAGCTCAGGAGATATTGGTGTTAAGGGCTACCAGATCTTAAAGGAATAGTTCAGGAAGAGCTTTTCTGAGCATGAGTTGAGAATACCATGTGGGTAGGCTTTCAGTCTAAATGTATTTCAAATTCTAAAGAATAAATAAAAAATTGGCTAAAGAAACTGTTGCATCTACCACTTTAATCTGAATATTAGATGTCGGCTAATCAAGGTAAACAATGGTGGAGCCAATCCTCTAGATGCTGCCATTTAACCGCAGCAGAGGAAGATGGAGGGACTAACAGAGCTGCAGTCAAAGCTAAGATGATGGAAAACCATGTGGAAATGTCACATTTAGTTTCATGTGTTAATGTGAAAAATGTTCCAATCTCATTATCTCACACACATCTGACGCGATGATAAATCACATGATTCATACACGTCAGTATTTTTCCAATAGTTACTTTATTTATTCGTTATCTATCATTAAAAACTTTGTTTTTTCAATGGTTAGTTATTGTCTATTTTAGGGAGTGATTTAGTTTACTATGTTATTAAATAGTTGGTAATTGGCTTGTTTTCAATTGTGTGTTTGTTATTAATTAGATATTACTTATCTAGTTATTAGTTCATTAGTTGGTTTTCAGGCAGGGTACACCCTGGACAGGTTGGGCTTTTGGGACTGGGGGAGGAAGCTCTAGAGGAAACCCCCACAGGAAGGCCCTGTGTGTCCTCCAGGTTGGAAACCAGTGAGACAACAGTACTACCCACTGCATTATACTGGGCCACTCCTCCTCTCAACATAACAACATTGAGCTGGGCACATATACAGTACAGCAGGATTCTCTGTAGTTTATTTTTATTGTTTTTGTCCTAAATGTTTGGGTGAAGAATCTAAACTTAAAAAAACTATTTTTCACAATGATTAAAGTGCACAAAAACATTTTCATGTGTAAATCCCGTCTCTGATAGCCAAATGAGATAGACAATCCATATCACACCAAGCCAATAATCCCTCACATAGCAGCCTTATCAGCGAGCCACAGGCACAACACACTGATAAACTGAGGAAACAAACGACACTGCAGAGTGAGTGTCACGAACGAAACACAGAAAACAATACTGGAAAAGGTCTCAAAATAATTTCTAACAATTCAGTTTTAATTGTTATATTGTCAACTTATATAATATACAGTAGTATTGGTGCACATTACATAGTAAGGGCAAGACCTTGCAAAATCTAAGAGAAAATGGCTTGGCGACAGTGGAAAAGGAAAAGCTCCCTTTAAAGAGGAAGAAACCTCCAACAGAAGCAAAGTGAACGTCCACTCACCTGTGACATAGATGGTTCTGGAGTGCTCCAGTTCAGGGTACAGAGTGTCTAAGTCGTTGTCTGCTGCACTCAGAGAAATCAAAACACAGATCAGCGCAGGAATCATCTTCACTCACCAACTGGGGTCTGATCACTGCAGAGACACAGAGAGAGGGAGGGTGGGGGGGTTACAGTTCAGCACGTACAGTAACATGATGCTGAGGACAGAGTTTTCCTGTAGTTATATCACATACTGTCAGTGCAAGACCCAGAGAAAGGAACGTTATTCATTTTGTAAGCATGGTCTGCAGCTCAGCTCAGTGGGATACAGTGTTTCTCTCTGCAGCACTGTTCCTCCTCCCGACAGAGCTTTTGTTACTGTGGCAGAGCAGAATATCCTGCATCCTTCACACTTAGCACATCTGCAGCCAAAAACACAACACCTCACATTTTCTTAACTAAGTTGCTCAAATATTCTCAAAGCACAAAAATTACACAGAAATTATAGAAAACACAACTTGTCCTTGATGCACAAACCGGACGTCCCATGTGAGGCTACGCATTACACAGGACTACACATGGTGGCAACACACTGAATAACACCGCAATGCAAACACACAATATGAGTATATACTGTACATACTGTGCAATAAATATTCTGTCATCCAGCAGCGTGAGGAAGCAGCATGTCCCTGTGACACTGACAGTCCACAACTTCACTGAGAGACTCTGCCACAATGCAGCGTCACCCCCACACCTCGGGCTTCATTCACTCTCACACTGCAGCCCATCCTCTATACACACACACACACACACACACACACACACACACACACACACACACACACACACACACACACACACACACACAAATTCCAAACAGAACAGGATTCACAATCTTACTTCCACTTAAAGGGTGTGTTTTATAGAACTTCAGGGATGCCAGTAATGAAACTAAATTGTTTAATCGAATCCAAATCAAATTTTCTGTTTGTGTGTGTGTGTGATGTTTGGAAAAAGAAAATGTAATCAATTCTCAATAACCAAACTTTCACCTTCGTGCGTTCCTGGTCGCTGAATACTCTTCAGATACTCTTGGCATCTAGCACGTATCTGGGCTGCATGCAGCCTGTGACAGTTCATATACAGTAGATGGTGCATTCATGTGGTGTCGGAATAATCAGAAACATTAGTTCCCACCTGGGAGTGTGTATGTGACATGAATCCTTCCTTAGTCAGATTCAGTTTTGTTATTGACTTTATAAATGACCTTTTCAAAAAAGTTAAATGCAAACAGAAATTATTTTTGAATTTATGTTAAACATCACCATCATCTTCATTTAAATAAGGGCAGCCCTGGACTTCCATAGTGTGCTGGTGTAAGGCTTGTGTGTGAGTTTGGTGATAGTATGCATGTGAGGGGCCAGTCATTTGGATTTGGTTTGATCCCTTCTACAATTCCCCCTCCCACCCTTATCTTCATTCACCCCCCTCTCCAAAATGCTGATGCGCTGCCCCCCCCCCCCCAACCAGGTGCAGTTCCTGCAGTCAGCAGAATAACCCTGCAGCGCATGCACACACACACACACACACACACACACACACACACACACACACACACACACACACACACACACACACACACACACACACACACACACACACAAACACACACACACACACACATCACTCTTTACCCCTCCCTACCTGAAAATAGTCATTACGCATACCAGGATGGGGTGATAATGCGATGGAGCACGGGGAGTGAGTGGGGAAAGATGTGATGTGTCCTTTTTGAAGAGGAGAAAAAGTTTGAGTCAGACTGTTCTCTGCAGGACATGCAGCCGGGGAGCAGGTGATGTGTGAAATGAGGATAGAGGGAGGTGATGCCACAGAGATACAGCCAGAAAAAAAATCTCCAGCAGGGATGGAGGGAGGGGTGAGGGCTGAGAGGACTCTGCAGCAGCAAAAATGATGCAGGGGAATCGAAGTTTCAAGCTCTATTAGCTCCATTAGCAGTTGTTAACTCAGACCTATTCAACTGTTTGTGAAGGAGAACCACCACATGGATAAGACATCAGCAGTATGTGTCACTGCGTGTGCGATCTCTACAAAAGGTCTACATGTGTCCTCCAGAGTGACATCATTCCTCGGCCTCCATCTGTGTGGAGGGTAAACAAGGCCCAGGTCTTTAAAGTCCAGGTGTGTGTGTGTGTGTGTGTGTGTGTGTGTGTGTGTGTGTGTGTGTGTGTGTGTGTGTGTGTGTGTGTGTGTGTGTGTGTGTGTGTGTGTGTGTGTGTGTGTGTGCTCTTTTACAGTTATCTTGGTGTGAACCAGTTTGAAAACATTTTGGGAAAGTGAGGACATTTTGGCCACTCCACATTTTCTGACCCACTTTTAATGGACTGTTTGGGGGTTAAGACTTAGGGTTAGAATTAGGTTTAGGTTAGGTTAAGGGTTAGGGTTCGGCATTTAGTTTGGATGGTTAGGTTTAGGGCTAGGGAATGCATTATGCCAATGAGTGTCCTCACTCAGATAGAAGTACAACCATGTGTGTGTGTGTGTGTGTGTGTGTGTGTGTGTGTGTGTGTGTGTGTGTGTGTGTGTGTGTGTGTGTGTGTGTTTGAGGACATATGTCTGGATCAGTTTGTGTCTGCAGAGCATTAACACATGAGGCACTCTGAGGGAAATGTTTTTGGCTGCGTATGGGCCTCACATTCCTCGTGACCCCGGCCATCAGAGTTGTCAAGTTGTTGTATTATTCATTTATTTAAGATCATGTTGGGCCCTTTGGCCTTCATTGATAGATCAGTACAAGTGTGAAATGGGGAGAGAAAATGGGGAAGACACACAACAAAGGGGCGGGTTGGAACCAAACCTGCGGCCACTGCAAGAGGACTCAAGCCTCCGAATGCCAAGATTTATTTTTCTTTGTATTTCATTTTCCAGTGAAGATTCAAATGGATAACACTAGGGTTGGGGAATTTACAAGATAGATTCCAACGTCGTTTTTTTTTTTTTTAGGCCATTTGGCGATTTGTCAGTTCATTTTTCGGATATGATGGTCGGCCTCCGAAAATTAACTCAACCGCATAAATTGACCTATGAACTGGCGCTTATCATATGTTATATTAAATGTTATATATATTAATTCATATTCATACATTCATTCCTTCCTCCATCCTGACTTGCTCGCTCACTCTCACAGAGCGGTGAAGTGAGATCCGATCACAAGTGGTCACAACTCACCATATTTGCATTGCTGGTACTGGCTTGCAAATTTAAAATCAATCAATCATAAAATCAATCATAAATTCAATTAGCAACTCAATGGAAAAGTTAAATTACAAAGCCAAAAGCAATAAATAAATTATTCAGATGTCCAGTTCTCAACACTCCAAGTGTTAGTGGTACAAATGCAAAAAGAAAAAAGAGGCTAATTAAAATACAGAATTCCAGGATCACAATGTTTTCTATAATTAATAGTGTTAACACATTCATCAAATTATAATAACACATATGGGGGAACAAAATTGACACTTAAAGATTAAGAGATTAAATTAAGAGACAAAATCAGATAACAAGTTGACTCACAAAACTTACATCACTCCAGTGTCAGATTATCATACTGGCTTAACTTGCATGAAACTTGCAAACATTCATGTTCACAAGCCAAGTATTATCTCATATTTATTTTAAAAAACAAAAACAAAAGGAGAGCAAGAAAAAGAAAACACTTCTCGCTCAGATGAGATCAGACTCAGTTACTGGTAAAGTCAGAAATAGTTTGCAGATGGAGCTGAAGTAATCTGTTGTCCTACAGAGAACAGAGGGACCCCTCCCAGGCCCTGAATGCCAAGTAAGTGATGGGATCTGTGACCGGGCCAGTTCAAACACATGCACTTACATACACACATCAATACTGTGGTGACAATTGTTTATTTTGAAAGGACAGCAATTTGTGTAGTCATAGAGTGTATGTGCTGGCATGTTTGGGATCATGAAGTCAGTAGAGATAGTAATATTTTTTCACCAAAATCATTTGCAAAACTTACAGATGATATCAGCCAACAAAATGACCCTGAAACCCTGCTGGCTCTTTTTTAGCCACTTTAGCAGCACAGCTTTAGTAAAGTTGGCTGGTCCACCACTTTGATTCCGACTCATCTATTACAGTACTATAATATGGACTGCCATGAAACACATTTTGTACAGACATTCATGTTTTCCAGAGGATGAATCCTTGTGACTTTGGGGATTTCTTGACATTTCTACTAGAGCCATCATGGGTTGTAATTTTGTGGTTTTAAGCAACTTTTCAGACATGAATGTTTCCCCCAGAGTGAACTGTACAAACTTTGGTGACTGAATTTGTCCAATAGTTTGGTTTATGATCAAATACCTCCATCAGCCTCAGCTGTATACTAACTGTATTCCAATTGAGGGACCGCATCCTTATGCTACATTTGAAGACGGATTGCGTCACAGCGGTGCGATTAGGCCCATTTCGAAGACCAAATGCGGCCGACAATGCATCCTTTCATTCCGGAGCAACAGAGGCTCCAACAGGTAGATCCTTCATGGGCCCCGGAACTCAATGCGCTTCGGTGAGGAACTGTGAAGATCGGACGTTGCTTACACTTTTAATTGTATCAGGGTTCAACTCAACCGAACAGCTTGTGGTACATATTTTAAAAAACAAGGGGCATTAAAATGTCCTCCGTAGAATGCACCATCTCAGTTTAGTTCAGACGTTTCGGTCTGCAGGGCCCACAAAGGAGGCAGCTTTCGTGGTCTGCATAGACCGTGCCCTCTGAAGAAGATGGCCGCTAGGACACAGCTACTGCGTTTAGTGCTAATTAGCACATCTTAGCATGCTAACAAAATAAAATTAGATGGTGAACGTAGTTAACATAAAAAAATCGTACACATGCTGCTAGCTTTTTGCTCAAATCACCATTGTGTATTCTCATTGAGCCCCTGCTGTGGTTGTAGATTCTTGAGGCATTTTCCAACCTGCATTGTTTTTTCTGGGTTGAATCAGATTCTGGTATCTTGGTTTTTCACTTTTAGTATGATTCGCTTAATAATAATAATAGCTATAATTCTGGAATGGTTTAGTTATGGTGGGTATGTGTTCTGACTATGATCTGACTCAGGGTTAAATAAGTTTGAGCTAAATTAGCTCATCAAGCTGGATGCACTTCCTTGCCACCACAATGACTCCAGACATTCAGGTGGACATTTGGATCTTTATCATGTTTTTTTAAAGCATGAACATTATCACCAGGCTTTCAGTCATGAATTTTGTTTCTCTTAAGCTTTATAGCTTCTGCTACCATGGTAATCAACATCCAGATCAGTCTTCAAATGCTGCATTTTGTTTGTTTGTTTTACCATATATGCATTATCACAAAAACCCCATGGCCCATGACTTCTGATGAAACCTGCATTCCGTTTGAACTATCCACGGCTGAATATGGTTCTAATCTGCTTTGACATTCAGCAAGTTGCTGTTCAAGTTGGCTGTCTCTTGTAGTGTAAAATGATCTCAAACTGATGTAATAATTTGTAGGACATCCAAATTATTACAGAAATCACAAAGCAACCCAGTGCAATACACTACAGTTCAGTAAATCCCATCAGACTTATTCTCAATACCGACGCTACCATAATATTATACCATATAGTATAATGAAAGACTGAAACATGTAGTACTATAGAGCACAAACTCAGCGCTTCATAGAACATGACATTTCCCTCTTTTCTAACTTTGAGTATTTTCATTCATGTGTCACAGCCATTCCAAAGCAGTTTATTATCATATTTACAAACGATAATGTGGCTGCTTTGTAAGGTCAATAAGGTCCCAGATCTTGACAAAACTCAAATAAATCATGTCATTTACTGGCAAAAAAACTAACCACAACAAATGTTTGAATGTGTTCTCACAACAGCCACAAGGGTCAAACAAAATAAAACTGCTCTCACACTGAGGTAACATAAAACCGATTGGCAGCTGGGCCCTTAAAGGGGTTTCCACAGTTATGTGTACTGCTGCTTGCAATCGCTTATGAATCATTCCTTAAGGTTGCACAGTCAGTATGTTAACGTGTAATCCTTTGAGGTTGGGTGTCAGTGTGTGTTCCATGTAAATATGTAAGCTGTTTTAAGAAGTGGAACTACAGGATTTAAAAAGCCCCCTTTTAGAATGAGACAATCAAACTCTCAGGTTAAACCATCACAAAGAAATACAGCTGGCACCAACACAGAGTTTCCATTCCTTGTTTGGTTATGCTCTTGTCTTGAGTCAAGCGTTTCTGTTAACACCAGAAAAGCAATTCTTCTCGGTAATATGGTCCATTAGAGCCATGTTTATACGACCTTAAACCTCCTTTCCAGATGATAAACACAGAGCTCTTTCAGACATTAATGGCTCAATAACCTTCTGCAAGGCAACTGTACACATGACAACTAATCAAAGTTTAGTTGTTTCTTTTTTTATCTTAACAAAAGACACATTAAATGGGCATGCCCCTGATTTTACATGTGAATGTACGTGCCCTGTTTTGGGGCTTTGTGTTTTAAAGACCCTAATGTGTACATGTGTCCTCTGAAACACAAAGCTATAGAGGGAGTTGTCGTGAATATTGATTGGCGTTAACAGCAGCCAATAGCACTGAATGTGCATCACGCCGCTGCAGCTCGTGACGAAAGCCCTCAGTTGTAGATTCCTTGTACACCAGATGCTATGATTTATAGTCATTGGGAGGGAGACACAGAATAATGAAATGCCCCAGAGTTCAGGATCCAGGGTCAAACGGTTGAAAGTGGATTGGTTTTATAACTTTTTTACAAAGTATTCCCCAGTATAAGGTAAATGGTCTGTATTTACATGGCGCTTTCCTAGTCTTGATGACCACTCAAAGCGCTTTACAGTAAAAGTTTTATTTTGGCATTCACCCTTTTGTTGTATGGGGGTAATTTGGGGTTCAGTATTTTGCCCAAGGACACTTTGGCATGCAGATAGGGAAGATTGGGGTTGAACCGCCGCCCTTCTGGTTAGAGGACGACTGCTCTACCCCCTCAGCCACAGACGCCCAGACGTATACCCCTCCTTCCACCTTTATAAAAGCCTGATACTGGTTTGATGGTTTGAACGAGTGAGTAGAAAACACGCCAACACCATGTCACCAGTAGAAGCCTGAACGTCTAACATAAGACAGGGCAGATGCATGTAAATTCAAGATTCACTACACTTGGCCATGTTTTTTCATTTGTTGAGAATAAGTTTGCACCATGCCTGCTCTTAGAGTGCCTGTTTCTGAAATCACCACACGTAGCAGCCAATCAGCCAAGCTCAGAGTTGCTCAAATGTAACCTCTTGCACCAATCCGTGTGTAGCTTCAGATAAATATTGAAGCAAGGAATTCAGTGCAGCGTAGAGAAAACATTTCCCAATGCACGCTGAGGTTACAGTTGGGACATTTCTCTGGTTGACTCTCACATACTTTCAGGGCAAATAAAACATTTGCTCAGCTGAGGACCATATTCATCTCACACACCCTCTTCTCATGAGGTTACATCCATTTTAATATGTTTTCAACACAATCTCTGTCTATAGGAGCATTTTAGCTCAGCATCAGTAATGATCCCCATCCATACTATTACACATGAAAACATATACCTATTGACCATTCACATACATTGGGCATGCGTGTGCCAGTGTAAACAGGAAGCTGATCGTCTACTCTGCATTAGGTTGCTTAGATACTGAAAATACTACAGACGAAAAACAACAATGGTAAAAGCAAGAGCAGGGATTTCTTTTTTGGACCGATGGTGAGGTGGAACTGTTACTGACTGTAAGTGTTTACAATCGAGTCATTACTGATAAGAATCAATCAGTAAACTCTGTAGAAGTGTGGACAGCAGGCATAAACGTAGCAGCCAGGATGTGTTTTAAACCTAAAACATATTAGTGTGGATGTAGCCTATTGCCGCTGTACTCTATCACCTCTGATCTCTACATTACATGCACCTAGTCCTACTGTGAAACACGATTTTCTGATTTGACCTAATTAAATCCACATTTGGGATGGTGCATTGCATGTCCATTACTTATGGAAGTGCATCATTACTTCATGTTACCCTTTCACATAGTGTGAATTTATAAAAGACTACTTGAATAACCAAATTTCAGGGATTGTTTATTAAAGAATGCGTCCCTGTCTTTCTTTGTGTCCTACAAGTAAAACTAAGCTGCGATTGGAAGCTGTGCTGCACATAGGGCCCTTTTACACTTGCCAAGTGTTTCATACCTGTATTAACTCTACATGCAGTCTAATACACTTTGATTTCCAGTTTAAAACTCCAAAATAGGACTGGATAAATTAACGCTTAATAGAGAAATCTGAGAAAATCGGACACAATTTTTTCTTCAATCCCTTAATCACACTTTTTCCAATCTGCATACATTTCACTGTTAATTATTACAAAGTTTTCAAGAGTACATGAAAATTGGTGGAAGGCTGTGGTATGGGTCCAAATGTTTACTGTTTACCCAGGGTATAATGCATGAATCTTGATAAAAAAAAAAATCTGGCATATTTAGGGAACTGATATGATAAATGGTCTGTATTTAGGGGCAATTTGGGGTTGCCCAAGGACACTTCGGATGGGGAAGACTAGGATCGAACCGCCAACCTTCTGGTTAGATGACGACCTCGCTATACCCTCAGCCACAGCCGCTGCAGCTTGATTAAATTTAAGGGGACTGTTGGGCCTTGGCAGAGGTACAGTGTGTGCTCTGCTGAGTGACATTCTAGTTCATTAATGGATTGATTCTACGAGGGATTCAAAACTCCACTCAGGCCTGATAAAATGACAAGGCAGAAATACACGGCAACACAGCTGATGATTTTGCTTAAAAATGTAATAATTAAACACAAATCTTGCAGTACAAGTCACAATAAAACATTTAAACAGCAGCATTAACAGGGATAATTTGGGCTACAGGGTCTTGCCCAGGGAGCCAGGGATCAAACCACCAACACCTTTCTTTGGAAAGACAACCCGCTTTATCTCGCCAGACACAGCCACCTACACAAATATTTCATATAGGTACTTAAAAATCATCAAGTTCTTTAGTTTCTAGCAACACTTGAGAACATTCCTGAGGCTATTGACAGATATACGATGAAGCTGCAGAGGGGGATGAGTGGCCACTTGACCCCCACAAAACCTCCTTCAGAGGAACAAGAAATTATGTGTGAAATGTCAAAAAACCTCAGAGATTAGTTAGAGACCCAGGAGGACATGATATAGAGGAGCCATGACTGATTAAACCAGATGTTAACTAGCAACGATGTGAAGTACATTTATGTTCAGGAGGCAGACACCCTCTCTATGTTTAAGAGTCGGCTTTAAACTTTCCTTTTGACATTTTCCTTTAAATAAAAAATATAGACATTGATAAACCTCTCCATTTATGTTACACACTGTCTTTTCTAATGAATGTTGTAAATATTGTTATGTTGTTGATGTGTTTTTCTGCATGCGGCATTTATTGCACTTCTATCAGTCCCGGTGTAACAGGCCAAATTAACCCCCGCCCAGATTAAACCTGGGTATACTTTGGCCTAGGCCAGAGTATACCCAGGGGATAAACTGTCCCTTCTATTTCTCCAACCAATATTTTGACATTAAAAAATATATTTAACATAAGGGGAAAATTGAACTTTTATATTGTAGCGAGGACTTGCTAGTCTTAGAAGTTGAAGTTTCAGGACGTAGTAATCTTTGATCTTTGTGGAAGTCTAATATTTTTTCTGTTTTTCTGGTTGAAGTAATAAAAGTCTATGTTTTAGAGTTTTAAGATTTAAGTCAGTTAGCTTTCTCACTTAACTTACCTGACAAAGCTGAACCCCCAATAAAATGTTGAAAAATTAAGTAATTCTTGTGTATATCACTCAACACTACTGATATCATGGGGGTATAATCTGGCCTGAGGGGTATGAATTGGCCTAGGCCATAATATACCCAGGGTATAATCTAGCCTAGGCCCCTTTAACCCCAGGTATAGTCCGGACTGGGGGTATACTATGGCCTGTTACACCGGGAGAGGAAGAGGGATTCCTCACTTGCAGCTCTCTCTGAAATAAAAAAGTCGAGGGAGCTGAGGATGTTGCACCTTATTAAGCCCCATGAGGCAACTTGTGATTAGTGAAGATGGTCTGTACAATACATTATCATGTACTGGCAATTGTGATTAAAAAAAGCAAACCAAAGCCATTTAGTAATTGACCAAAAGGACATTTTTGACGTTTAGTAATAGGTCACCAGCACTTGATCTTTGAACTTTACTAATAATAAACTCAACTAGCTGCTAGAAAGACATGGAGATGACAGCACAAGTCCAATCACGCTGCATTGTTGTAAACTGTGGTTCATGTCAAAAATGACAGACGTAGTGTAAAGAATTAAAAAACTTGGGTAACTGGATTGATTCTTTGACAAGTTGCATAGCACATGTACAAAGAAGCAAAATTATGACCTAGGGACACAAAGCACTACAAAGACACACAAATCACCCACAAAGAGACACAAAACAACCACAGAGACACAAAACAACCAATAGATACACAAACAACAACAACAAGACACAAAACGAGCACAAAGACACAAAACAATCACAAAGAGACATGAAACAACCACAAAAAGACACAAAGCAACAACAAAGATACACAAACAACAACAACAAGACACAAAACGAGCACAAAGACAGAAAACGACCACAAAGAGACATGAAATAATAACAAAGAGACATTTACAGCCACAAAGATTCATAAAACAATCACAAAGATACACAAATCAACTACAAGGAGACATGAACTTACCACAAAGAGACATGGAACAACCACAAGGACACACAAATCTACTACAAAGACACATAAACTCATCACAGAGACATAAAACCACCACAATGACTCACGTAATAACAACACAGAGACACAAACTAACCACAAAGAGACACAAAATGACCACAAAGCCACACAAAACCGGCAAAATGGTTTGTGGTGGTTTTGTGTCTCTTTCAGACGTTCTTTCAGGGTCTTACTCCTGTAAGACCCTGTGTGTATGTGGCACAGGCTCTGCTAGATGATCCGACAAGCACTATTTGGGATGACTGTGGAATCGATGTTTGACATCACATTTACACAATTACAGATAAACACAAAAAAGAGTTAACACAACATTTCAAAGGAGGCTGTTCTGGTTGTGTCATGTACACAGTGATGTGCTGCTGTCTAGGGGATATCTATCTGATATGACGTAAATACTCTGGAGAACATTTCAGGTCACCCAGCTGACACTGATACTCCTGTTAAACAGATAAGACTGTCACTGCAGAGATTCAGCTAATCGACACATTTGGTCTTTCAAAACAGTTCACAAAAGTTTCATCAAAACTCTGCTATAAATATATTATACATAATGAAGGAGAAGTTCTGTGACATTCTTTAAATAAACATGGAACCTCTATCCTGCCAAACACAGGCTTCATTTTTGGTACCAAACCTCTAGTGTGTGATGAGGCATTTCCTCTACTCACAACGCTTTTCCGTGGGCGGCTCTCAAGTTGATGGGAAGTGATGCAGGTAAGACGCTATATTCAGCACATGCTTTGGAAAAGAAGTCCGACGTAACCATGCACGCCGACATTTGTTAAAAGCTTGTACTGTATGCATTTGTATGTATGTAGGTGGGGGATCAGCTGTACACACACAGCCTGGGTTATTCACAAATAGCTCAGTATGTTTCCTCATTTAACAGCGCATGTATTTTCCTCAGTGGTTAAAGTGGCGGGTTCAAACCAGTTCACCGCCTACCAACCGATTTTTGCGTCACCGTCACACCACCTTGGCTGCTACAAAGAGTCCTTAGTCTGAAGCACAGTAGGTCTGTGATGGCAGGTTCCGTGGCCAGTGCAAAAACAAGAATCAGGAAATGTTTTAAGGGCTCTAATGACCAATCAGCACGCTCCATATGATTTCTTGAACTAAAATATAAAATGTAACAGCAAACTTGTTTTCCATTAATAGTGAATGTCTCCCAGTTACAAGGTTCAAAGCTATCTTATACCTCCATTGTTTTTAAAACTATTAAAACACACCTGTGAGCCGTACCGTTGCTCTAGGTGACATGTTCCCTCATCACCATTAACACTCACACTGTAGTTTAGTATGACTCAGTCTCACACACACACACACACACACACACACACACACACACACACACACACACACACACACACACACACACACACACACACACACACACACACACACACACAAATGAAGTAAAGGTTCCAAACCTATTCATCTGGTTTATTGATTCCAAACCAACATAGTTGTGCCAAGATTGCATTTTCTATTGATGAATCAGGGAATGATATTAGTTCAACAAAATTTCCCTTGGGATCAATAAAGTATGTATTAGTTTGTTTTACAGGTTAGAAACCTTGTAAATGAGGATCTGAAAATTGGTCCATGTATGTTGGAAAAACAATTGTGAAATGTTCTTGATTTTTGAAAGAACAAATCTTTATTTTGAAACAGACGTACACACTCCTATTGCAGTCTGTTATTTCACAGTTGAGTTGACTACACCCGATCTTCAGATGTTTGCCCAAACATTTGCGAGCTTGTGAATCACATTTTGGCAGCGTTGTCCCGCAGCTCGGATCTGAAGTCCTACACTGATGTTCTGAAAACAGTCAGGATCCGGGAGGCAGAGCCATTTGCTCCTAACCTTTTGTTTGCTCTCTGCTGAAGTACAGTCCAACCACAGACTGCTCCACCTATGACGGCTGTGTTTGAGATGCAGCATGATATTTAGCCCATACACAACAATCAATTACTCTGATACTGTGGGAAATGTCTAAATGTTGACTCCAGCCAAGACTCTGTGGCTTGGGGTTTTGGATCGTGCTAGCAGGACATCTTAAAGATGTTGTCCACCAATGTGGTCCAAAGTGAAAGATCCCAACAATTACATGATGGATTATTGTTACATTCCCTTGAGACAGTCATGCTCCTCTGAGGATGAATTCTCCTTTGACTTTGGAGATTATCTGACTTCCCCTCCTTGTTTAATCAAGCACCTATCATCAGGTCAAATTTAAGTTTGTTCAAGTTTGAGTTATGGCAGTTGGTTAGTAGCAGTCTACATGTCCTTCACTTCATCTCCGCTAATATTTTAGTATACAGGGACAGATTCATTCCCATCTAAGTAGCAAAAAAATCCTGTCCTCAAGATAAAACCTCTGAATTTCTCAATAATGCCAGCAGAGCATGTAGACCAGACACCATTTTCAGGATATATGACACTCCAAGAGCCGAGCGTCTCAACTCGTCACCCTCCTCCCATCGCGTACCTCTCTCCCCACGAAGGGTGGGGAGGTTATTTACAACTTTTACCCTCACTGAACCGCATCACTGTTTCTTCTAACTGCCTTCCTTGACCCTGAGGAGAGCCATACAGTTAAAGTTAATGTGTATCTTCATCCCAGACGGGTTGAGTGTTTTGAAGATGGAGATGGTCTGCGTATGCAGGGTTCTTTATCAATCAATCAATCAAATTTTATTTGTATAGCCCATATTCACAAATCAAAATTTGTCTCATAGGGCTTTAACAAGGTGTGACATCATCTGCCCTTAACCTTCAACAAGAGTAAGGAAAAAAAATTTAACTTTTAACAGGGAAAAAAAGAACGTAGAAACCTCAGAGCCACATTTATGCCTCCTCTCATAGTGTCAGAGGGGAAAGCCAGAGGTTAAGGTTCAGTACTGGTCACAGTGTCATGTGTGATATGAAACAGGTTCATACCATGAGTTTGAGGGTTAGATCTCTTTTCTCTCCTCCATGGGTTTCTTGCTTTCTACAGATGACTAGAAAAAAATGCAGTTCCCAAGACATTCCCAAGAGATGAAGTCAAGAGAAGATTACCATAGCTTAGTATAAAGACTGGAAATAGTTGGAAACAGCTAGCTTGGCTCTGTCCAATGTAGGACTAAAAGACTGTGTCTCAAGTCAGGAGCCGCATCCTTCGGAAGCCACATTTACATCACAGTTGCGCGACTAGGCTGTCCCGATTTGAAGGCTCCTCGAAATGCGGCCGACGAATGTGTCCTACCAACTCTGAGCAATGGAGGCAATGGAGACACTCTTATCAAACTTTGCTAATACATGAGAAAATTCTGCATTTTCGGGAACTTTTGTCAACAGCATATTGTTCTAGATCTGGTGAGGATTTGGAGCAGCATGACAGGAAGTGTTTGGGATTGACTCCAAATTTATTTGTGTATGTTCTTGGAAATGAAGGAACATGTCACCAAATGTAACAGGTGTATTCCAAACATTGTAAACGGTACACCTGCTCAACAGCATGTAAAGAATGTGTCTTATTGTTGGTGCTTTACAATTGACTTGCAATTCAACCAATATGAAATATGCTCTAATAGATCATTCTGGCTTATTTTGTATTTTGCCCTGGTACAGTAGGTTTGGCCATCAATCCTCTCATTCATAATAACATGGTGATAACCAAATGAATTAGCAATTGGAGAAATAACAGTGGACAAGTAGCGTTGTGTTCAGAACCCAGACAGCAGTGTTTTCTTCTACACTTTCATTTTTTCTGTATGCATCTTTCTCTCTGAATAAATGTTTTTGCTTCATTTATTCCTGTTAAACAGGAGAACGTTCAGAAAACGTGTCCTTGAGTGTTTGCAACACAAATAGTGGTGAAGAGACACACACACGCACAAGTATATAGAGCAACATTGCCTTCAAAGGTCCAGCCAGTAGCAAACACATCACCCAATACAACAGAAAGTTCTATTCACGAGGGAAATACAGAGACCTCTTCTTGATTAACACTTGAACCCACACAGCCCTGCACACAGCAGAAAAACACACAACACATGTTAATGTGACCACACAGCCACAAATTCATTGGACCTGTTGTTTCCTGATCACCACTAATTTACACTAATTGAAGTTGACTGTGCATGTGTGCATGTCACTGCACAGAATCACCCCTCTTTTCAATTGGGGGGTAGTTTGACATGATGACATGAGCCACTGCAGCCCACAGTCTCTGTGTGTGTGTGTGTGTGTGTGTGTGCGTGCGTGCGTGCGTGCGTGTGCGTGTGTGTGTGTGTGTGTGCGTGTGTGCGTGCTGGGTGGGTGGGTGGGTGCGGGGGAAATGGGTGGGGGTCAGGGTGGAGCCGCCAAGTCTAAGCCAGCACACACACAGAGAGGGGTTGTTGGGCTGAGTGTCGCTCACAGCCCTGATTTTCTCGACTCCAAATCTCTCGGGCTCAACTGCACAATATGGTCGACCACAATTATGTTTATTCTCACAAATATGATCGTCTGCACTGATGGATGACGAGGGAAGATAAAATTAGCAAGTAACATTTTTCAAAGTTTTACTTAAGGAAGCTATTTGTAAGTTTTGCAAAGAAATGCTAATTCTTCAGGGGAAACTAGACAGTGACAAGACCAGCAAATAATATATGAGGGATACAAGATAGAAATAGAAGCAAAACAAGAGTTAACATTTCCATTGCCTTCCACCTCTGGAGACATGTCTTGATGAAAGTTTGATGCTTAACTTCTCTGATAGAGCATCTCCAATAAATTGGTAAAGTTGTTGATGCTAAAATTGGCTATGAAGCAAACGCCAAAACTTATAAAGCCCCTTTAGCGGTGCCCTGTGGGTTTTTCTGGTAAACAGTTATATTTGCAGTGTTTGTCACCACAACAAATTGCATGTATATTAAGTGTTTAATGGACATTTTTTAATGTTTAAAAACTATGCATTGTCACTTTTTCTTCCATTGCCTTCCATTGCTTGTTACTGGGCTTGTACATGTTAATGTATGACGCAAGCAAACAGGCAACCACTTGTAAAACACATTTCCCTAAAGTTCAACCAGTGGTCAAAAACTCTGCGACGTACATTTCAGTGAAAGTATTACGAGTATTGCTAGTTATATGTGTACAACTGGAAGTAATGGTTGTTTTCATAGTTAATCTAGAATGTATATTTATTTTCAGTTTGTCCTCACATTTGAGGAGATGGGTTCAGCAACTCTTTGAAAACTGGCATAAACTATGAAGCCATTATCATAACTGCAGCTGTGGTCGTAAAGGGACACTGACAGTTTGTTGCCTATAGTCTATAAACATCTTATGAAGCACTTTAATGTTGTAACTATACAGCTGGAGCCAAGTTTTATTACTTTATAAATTGGATTCCATGTGTTTTTAACCGATCATATGCTGTAAAATCTAAGTAGAAAATAATAATACTTAAGTAAAGTCAAGTAAAGTACCCAAACATTGGTGAAAAGGTGAGAAAAATGGCAAAAGGGAGTCACCTATGAAGAGGACCCCAAAACCACCAAATCTGCCCTTTCCAATAAATCTAATACTGTGGTGGAAATACATATCAACATGTGTGTATCAACTCCACCAAAACCAATTACTACACAGCATGACAACATTACTTGTTTTTGCAACAATTTGAGAACAAAAAAACTTGGATCCAAGGGGCATCAGCCAGGTCTGTTTTGAGACTTTGACTCTATCTCACATACAATCTGTAGTTTGCACAAAACTGCGTCAATCTGCAGAAATCCATGATTTAAACCATCAACTTCACAGGCTGTCAACAAGTATTGGTTGACTATTTTTAATCAGTGATAACGTCAATGATTTAACTACACATTTGAATTCCTTTATTTTATATTTATTTATAAAGTATGTAGCAAAGCTGCTCTATGGACGTATTTTCCCGATGGACTTCTGCTCTTAGACTATTGCAATTGTTAAGATTGTGATAGTGGTAGTGGTGTAATGTATTTGTTTTTGACAGTGTCTTGTTTTGTCTTGTACAATGATCTGAAGTTTTATAACATTATGTATTATTCTTACAAATACTTCAGACTGTGATTCTGAGTTAGTTACAAAACTGCTCACCTTTAACCGCAGTGTCCCTGGTTTGGCTCTGGCCATGCACTTATCTGTGTTTCATGGCACATATCTCAACTGTGGTTCTCCGCTGTGACTAAGATCATTCACCAGTCAGTAAATATGTCACCAGTCACCTCTGTTTAGCACGCAACCGTCTTCCAACAAGAGAGGGACAATAATTTATTGACAAGCATTCTTTACCGAAATATCTCTCCTTGTAAATAACATAAAAATCCTACTTTACCTTTCTCAGTGCTGCGCTGCGGTGAAAGTCTAAACTCTCCAGCGGTGCGGTCTGAAGCGCAGAACGGTTACGCACGTCAAGGTAAGACGAAGCAGGCGGTGTGGATGTTTCCCGTCTCTTGGCAGATCAAACCAGATCCAACTCCTCTGAGAGCTAGCGGAGTGTGGCACAGAGCTGCGACCAGACGCACGCCTCCCTGCGTCTTTGTGTTTTTTACGCACAGGGATGAGAGGAGGCTGCGCTCTGCCCTCCGCCAAGACGCTGACAAATGTGTGTGCGTGGAACCTCCTGTCAGATTTGCAGGTGTGTATCTGAATGTTTATACCTGGACTTAGATGTGAAGGATGAGACTCAGATGATCCTTTCGTGCCTGTGTCTGCAGGGTTTGGCAATTTGCCTCACTTCACTGCGGTGGGAATCCGCGGGACTTGAAGTGGTTCTGCGGTCTTTGGGTTTTTGTTTTGTGACACATCTCAACAGATGCATCACACCCATTTAGGGCAAGGTCTCACGCGCACAGCCCCGGTTGCTCAATATCTAATGACAGGCTTGATTTGGAGAGTGGTTGTGCATCTAGCTGCTTCCCGTGTGCTGTCAGCTCTATTGAACATCATGTTTGAAGCTGATGTTTGAAGCAATGAACCATATGAAAAAAAGACAGGCTACACTACACAAAGCAAACAAAGACCATGCAGTGCACAAAGCAATATGCATGCAGTTTTTCCTGACCCATTTCATTTAGCTGGATTACTCATCATTATCTGGATAACTGCAACCTAAAATCGAAACCACACTGATGTAACAAGCAGGGCCGAATCCAAGATCTTAGAAATAGTAAGATCATGAGCCCCAGTTTACCCTAACGTGCCACTTTTTAATATCATTTCAGATTTTCCATATTTCACTGATCATATTTTGTGATGTATTGATTCTTTTATTGTCTCTCACATGAGGAGATTGTGTTGGATTGAGGGAAATGCTGCATACAAACATGGCAAATACAAGCCTGAGGTGAAATGACCAAGCAATGTAATCCAAGCAACCGAGGCATTTAGCTCAATGTATACTCACTGTCCCAGGAATCTTGTGTACTTGTTTTAAGATAAATAAATAATTACGTTTAAAAAATAAAAATACATTGAAATGAACAGAACAAAAACTTCACATGCGGTTGGACTTTAGTGCAGCTGTGGAGGAACAAGCAGATGAGAGCTGCTCTCAGATATAATACTGCTGAATATAAATTTGGCACATTGCTCAAATCTCTGTCTGTTTTTCAAGTTTTGTATAAGGTATGAATTCAGTGTTCTCCCGCACATTCGTCCACAGAGTGCACACTTTGCATCTTCATCTTAAACTCTTTCAAAAATATTTCCACGGAAAGCTTACGGCAGACATCTGGTTACCTTATCATTTCAGAAGAGTGTGCAAACACATGAGGGAGTCCCGGCCAGACTATAAACTACAGTCCCCTTAAATTCAATCAAGTTCCACCAAATTTCACATAGATATCAGCTTGATCAATATCCATGAATTATTCTGTGGGAAATCAGTGAAAATGTTGAAAAACTTGCAATTTAAAGGAACTGAAATAAGAAATCCTGCATCCACCCCCTTATTTAGAACCACAGCAATGAATTCTTTCCTGACCCACACCACATCCTTCCACTCAGTTTCATAGAAAGGCGTTCAGTGGTTTTTGTGTATCCTACAACAAACAAACGGACAGAGGTGACAACATAAACTCCTTGTTGGAGATAAAATGAACCAGGACGCGGTCTTCGTGACAACCAAACCTAAGTGAGAGTTGGCCTCATACCTACAGTTAAATTCTGACATTTTGTTCTCATCACTTTCTGTCATTCTCTTTTGAAAAAAACGCTTTGTGAGTGATGAATCCTGGGGTAGGATGGCCTCAGAAGATTTCACCTGTTGGATCCTTTGTAGCCCGGGGACTGAAGGACTCATGTGTGGTCTGTGAGACTTGGAAGTGGGACGGTCTAGTCCCTCGCTGTTGACAATCCGTCTTCTAAAGCACCCTCTGACAGAGGCGGCATCTGAATTGGGACACAGTTGTGGAGAGAATGATGGAAACATTCAGTTTCTTTCATGTTTTAATGTATGGAATGTTCCAGTCTCCGCATCGCTCCACAAACACCTGATGTTTCGGTCTGTTTCCTGAAAGTGACCAGTCACATGATTCATGCACCTCAGTGTTTAGTCGCTTAGTGTGTATATTGAACTTTATTGCATTATGTTTTAATCATCAGTTCCAAACAAGCAATGGGAAACAACGTACATCAAGATATATCAAGTTTCGAAACGGAAACACTTCCATAGCTGCTGCGGCGCCAACCGCTGACCATGTTGATGATATGCAGATCCAATCAGCTGCCAAACTTCAATATAACTTCCTGTTGTTTTTCGAAACACCTGTATACACATGTCCCATTCATGTCACATACCTCACATGCGACAGTTTGTAAAAACACGGCTGTAAGAAACTGATAGCTGAATGGGACGTGTCCCAGAGGAAGCTCTTCTTGAGTCGACGTCTGTGCAGTCAGTCTAACGCCTAATTAGGAACAGTTCCCGGGTGTTGGGTTGGTCTCCTCTCAGACAAACCACATGCTGTGGAGAATGTTTCACAACACACTCACCCAAGAATTAATTACACTCATTATCACATTCCCCCTACATTCATCCATTCCTCTCTCCCCATCTATCCTCTTATCTCTCTCTTGGCATCACCTCATCTGATTAATATGGTACATTCCCATTATACCTACCTTTCCCCCCCTCTTTACTGTGTCTTAATCCAGCACATCTGTTGTTTTTGGGGTAAAAGACCATTACAGGGACAGTTTGATCAAGACTGTGGAGGCACGGCGCCAAATGTCAAACAGTTTAGTCTTAAAGCTAACAGCCTCTCAGGGTTACTGAGGACATTACTAAAACAAATTATAAAAGACGGAACATTACATTGGATTGAGATTACCAATTACGTGATTAATCTCTCAATTTTCCTGGAGACTTTGTCAGTATTTTAAAATGAACATGCAGTTAAAATGTTTTTCATTAACCTTGGTTCTCAAATTCAGTGTCTTCCTAAGTGTTGGTTGAATGTAGTAGTTGGAGGTCTGAGGACAGAGGTGTGTGCGCGATATTGTTGCACACGTGGCATTTGTGGGGTGTGCACCATTTACTGATTGTTCATTGTGTCTTGGCTGTTTTTCTTTACATATAAACTTAATGGCTGCTTTGATCTAACTCATACCATGTGGCTGGTTTTATAACACTACCCACAGTCTTTCAATGGCAAGCAACACATTACCTTCCACCATGAAATGTACTTGTATCAAAAGAAACCTGCAAAATAAGGAAAGAAATAGACAAAACACATGATCTGATCTTAAAGCTGTGCTGATCGATATTTTTATATTTTGGATTAAATGACTGAACAGAGTCAGGTGTAGCAATGAGCCAGAGAGCAGACCTCAGCTCTACAGAGAGTTTTAATATCTGTTGGCTCAATGTTTTCATAATTGTATGGTTCTGCACTACATACAGTACTTCAGGGGCAATTTGGGGGTCTTGGCCAAGGATGGCTTTGTGGACGACTTGCTCTTCTGCCTTAGCCACTTAGCAGATGTATTTCAGCATTAGGGACGCCTTGGTGTTGCATTATGTTGATTTGTTGACATATTATTGTAGAGTTATAATCAAGTCAGTATGTGCATTTGGCATCATAAAGTCAAAATGCACTGCTAACTGTGATACAGTGGTGCAGTTAGCAAACTGGTTCACTGTGCTATGTTTGCTTTGCTGGCATCGTGTTAGTGGCCCGACTTACACTGCAAATGAGCTTGTTAGCAGGAGCTCTCCCAGCAGGTGGCGTCCATCAAACTGAGTCTGAACAAAAACATCCCGATATGAAGTCTGACTTCCACGCATGCATTATCCTGCACTGTTTTCACAGCAGAGCTTCTCTTCCAGAGATCAGCAAGTGTTGCGCGTAATGTCATGAAGAACAATCACCCTGAATAAGTGTGATCATTTCATGGATATACTGATTACTGATAAAAAACAAGATTTTTTCCGCTGTGATGCTGTAACTTTCTGTGAATTGTCCCTTTTTACAGTGGAGCCCATGGTGCTGTTTCTGGGCTGTGAAGCCAAACAAGCCACATGCACGGCTCCTGCTCACTTTGCTAAAGCTGCACCATAAACTGCACTACTGGTGCGGTCATTGAGCTTTCCCAGCAAAAGGTTAAAGTGATAAAGAGTTGAAAAGGTCAGCAGTAAGGCTGCCAGCTGTAATGACTGAAGAAGAGGTTTGTAGGAGAGAGTAAATCTTGTCATCAACTTAATGAGCTTTGGTCAGAGTAGGAGTGCTCGTGTGATAGAGGAAAAGCAGCTAAGACTAGCAGAATAACAAACCTGTCTACACTGTCCATTTTAATTAAGTCACCCATATTTTTCAAATATTAAATAGCCAACAGTTTGTGGAATGTAAAATATTGCAGCCATATGAGGTAGCTGGACATTCCAAATTCATTATTGTGAAGCTCAAACAGCCTCCACTCTTCGGCTTTCAGGCTTTCACCCAAATTCTCAACCCGGGCCTGTCACACCCTCCATTCTTGTCAGTGGAATCCAAAGTGAAATTGCCCATTTCAGACTGTTAAATTATGGAGCCGCCCAGGTCCTGAATTGTTTGTTATTTTTAAACCTTGTGCAAAAGAGATAATATTTTGAGCAAGACAGGTAAACAATGTCAAAATAAGTTACATTTTTTAGTAGCTCTACTGTTTTGTTGTAGTTCAAGTTACAACTGTTTCAACAGTTCGTCCTAGAGGTGTTGCATCACTTTGAGTTGGAGCTCTGTTCAGGCCAGTCAAGTTCTTCAAAACCAAATTGGGAAGATCTTTTCTTTATGGAGCAGACTTTTTGCACAGGGAGACTCTAAGATACACTCTCAAAGAGAATATGCAAACTTTTAAGTTTTATGTGCCCTCAGAACCCACTGAGATGCGCTCCACCCACATCAATGGCTATGTTCCAAATGTCTTCAGTAGGTTTGGTTGTATTTGCACTACAGTGGAAAATGTTTTTAGTGATCATGTTTGTCCGGGGCCAAATTGATCACTATAATCAGTTGATTACTATAGCCAAATTGCATAGGTTCTGTATGATAATCCCAGAATTTGAGGGAAAGTAAAGGCGTTTTTTAAGATAAGGGCAATATCACATTGTGCACTGACTCCACTGCTCACCCCAAAATGATCACTGTAAGCAGACTACTTGATCACTATAACCGAATTACTTAAGCAGCATTGTATAGGAACGATTCTGTCAAAAGCTTTTTGATCCATAGAAACGGTTGATCACTATATCCGTGATCACTATATCCGGTTTCCACTGAACGACTATTTCACCTTCTGTGTTCTCCTTTATACATTGTGATGGAGTGTCACAAATGACTCAGGTAGTAAGGTGGTAGTTCACTGGTTATCATGATATTAGACGTACTGAGGATTACATTGTCTAACCCATTTCCATTCATGAGGGTAGGCCTTATCTCATGATAGAATCTGCCAGAGTAAGAGTACTACTGCAGCTTTAAGTGAACAAACCCACATGTGCAGAGTGTGGACAGGGGGTCTTTGTAAGCACAGGGTGGGGTTCAGGAGAATTTGGTTTAATGACATGAACACACACACATGTCTAACACTGAGACTTTCACATGCTGCCCCACCCCAGCAACTTTAATTACATGTAGTAAGGACCCT
Source organism: Hippoglossus hippoglossus (assembly GCF_009819705.1). Taxonomy (NCBI): domain Eukaryota; kingdom Metazoa; phylum Chordata; class Actinopteri; order Pleuronectiformes; family Pleuronectidae; genus Hippoglossus; species Hippoglossus hippoglossus. Next base: position 1,533,325 of record NC_047162.1, read on the forward strand.
TCACAGTTCATGTTTTTTAGGAGTCAGTGGTAATGAAGCATTTAGTACTGTTAACACCTTGCATTTTACTCTTGTATTATTTATTAACAAATGCAAAGCAAATTCAGTTTCTCTTTTTAAAGCCTTGGCCTCACCTAAATTATTTTAAATATGAATTTTGAGGATTTGACACAAACCTGGATATTAGTTCTTCTGAGCTCAGTTAAAATTCATGTGGAGCTGTTGTCACAGTAACAAGCTCTTAAATTCAAGCCCACAAGTGCAGGTTTATTCACAACATGAGGATATGTTGAGGGTGACCTTGTTATTAGTTTGTTATTTCCATATCCTGGAGTTACAGAGCAACATAAAGATTCATGTGGAATGATGTTTGTGTTCATCTGATGAATCTAAGTCCAGTATTCTCTCTCTTTTGTATCTGTTTTTGGTCTCCACCACCTTTCGCTGCTAAAAACTCCTCTTCGTTCACCAGCTGCTCTCTGACTGTGTCTGTCTACTGGTTGCTTCCGAGTAGGTAGTGGACTGCAGCTTATGATAATTGTTTCTGTAAAAACTACCGACCGCGGATTCGTTCGCTTTCTTTCAGAGCGTCCCGTGCGGGCGGTTACTTTTTAACCGGGTTCATCCACTCCTGCCCTCCATGGCTTTATTATATGGAGATTCTTTAAACTTTGTCATTTCACATTCTATCAACGTTTATCTGAGTCCTTCTCTTGTGCTTGTACGTTGTGACACACATCCCTACGCTCCCTGCTCAGCTTTATCAACAAGTCTTTGACAGCAAACATCCAGGCTACTGCTCTTCTTAACTTCCAGGTCCAGGTGGAATAGTGATGTAGTAGAGCTGTAATAGCATCTAAGGTGGCTGTCTGGATGATGTTGACTGTCACCTTAACTTTTCTAACCTCAGGATCTTCATGGCGAAGAGATTCAAGACGTTCAGGAGGTTTGGGCCACTGCTCCTCTGATACTAAGAGTTACTGAGGACCGTTGATCCAGTCTTTACATTTGGTGAACGCATCCTGCTGTCAGGCCACGGGATGCATGATCTGCTGGGTTCGCGCTGTTGTTAACATTTCTCCATTCCTCAACATCTGATAATTCTCTGTTGAAACCAACTCTATTTGCCACAGATGTTTGTAATTTCAATTTCTTCCACGTCATTGGCTGGTATTAGTCTCAGCCCGTCAGCTACAGCCAAAACATGCTCATTAAATAAAATGTCTCCAACAGTCAATGTCTTCTACGTGTATGGCACCACTTTTTCATCCTGAGATATTTGTTTTCTCTCTTAAATTCATTTTTGCGTCTGTTGCATGTTAAAAACCTCCCACACACCGACTTGCTGAGGGTGAATCCTGCAGAGGATCTCCTGCTCTGTTCTCACATCTGGTTAGAGGAACTCCGGAGGCGTTCTAACATAGAGCCCCTCCGGGGACCTTGCCACTTGGCTACCATCTTGGCAGTGCCCCCAAGTACAGTAATTATATTAGAATAACAAACCAGGCTCCTACTGTATCTAAATTAATTTAGTAAGCCATAACTTCACTTTTAGTGGTCATCTGGACCAAAAACTGCAGGTATAGCACCACCAGTCAAATCTGTTCAAACACACTAAAAGGTTTCGGTGACTTTGACCCACAGGTTATACTTCTACTATAACTGCAAGTTTTCACAAGACCAGCATCTTTTACAGCTTAGATGAATGTCATGTAAATCGATATTATGGATACAGTAAGCCCAGAAAAATTCAAAGTACACTTCCCTGTAGTGATTTCTTATTGACTGTGAACACTGAGTTTATGTTGATGTCTTTTGGCCTGTGAAAGGCCGCCACTTTGGATCAGTACTACTTCTGGAGGCCACCTGGGTTCAGGGGAATTTTCGGATTGAATGATCAGCCCACGGAGCAACAACCAATCTGCTCTACCACCCATGCCACAGGCCAACAGTTTATGTCTGATGTTGAAACTCACTTCAATGCAACAACAACATTGGCTTGATGTTTCCTGTTCAGTTGTCTTGTCTGGGGTGAAGAATAAAACCACCAGCTTATAGTATGGACTTTATTTTTCAGGATCCTGCAAGTGGTTGGGTTTGTTATAGTCGTCTTAAGCTGTCCATAATGAATCAGGCAATGTTAACAGCACAATACTAACTCAATGGAGTTTTCCTGAAAAGAATGAATCAAACTCTGTCAAGGTAAAAACAGAAGCTGCTTTCTGAGGCCAGGCCTGTACCTCATTTCACCCTGCCCCCTCCGACTCAAACAGCCCACCTCAAACAGGACCGGAAACACACACACACACACACACACACACACAGACTGAATGTCGACTGTTCTGTTCTAGCAGCATGCTCACATGTGGCTTATTTAAAAAGCTGCCTCTGTGCAGCCTGCTGATTCTGGATAAGGTAAACACACACTTCGGTCATCATGCCCCCTCCCCGTGTTCACCTCCGCAACAAGAACTAACTTCAAGACCACTCTGGCAGGAGAGAGGAGGAATGAAACACAACCTCTGTCTGAGAGATGGCAACACGGCAGACAGGAGAGCTGGAGTTCAAACACAGGACAGCAGCAGTGAGTCTGCTTATTTCTTTGACCTCACATGTCTGTTTAATATCCAATAGTTTAGGTTGAACCAGCCATGTCTTACTGCACAAACATTTTATGAAAATGTATTTATTTTAAGGGTCAATCGTGTTTGGGAATCCCTCCCATGTTCTGAGAATGGCAGTGTCACATCCAGACTGAAATATCTCCTACGCTATAAGATGTACAACTATGAAACTGTATTGTGATGGCCGCACCAGCAACCACACACACTGAAACTCGGTAACATGGTGGTAACCTCTCTTGATTCCTAATTTGCTGAGTTTGTTTCTTTTTGCACACTTCATTTATTAAATAACTGGACACATTTTGGTTTCATACAACATACTTTTATTTATTAAATCTTTTCTTCTCTGATAAATAATCAAGTTTCTTTGAGTTACCAGTTCCTGGGGGTTGCTGCTGGAGTCATCTGGCCATTCATCCAAAGCAGGCCCAGCTGCAGCAGACAACCTTAAATGGCGTTGAGCACTAATTGGACTGCACCATGTCTCGTGTAATCATGGGGAGGGACATTATTTCCTTATTTCGATTGTTAGTTGTTTATCTTTGATTATTGTTTGCTATTTATATTTAATTAATTTCCCTTAGTTAATATTATATGGTCTTATACTGGAGTGTTATGTGGTGGCTGTAGTTTGTTTTCAATGTTAGGATGTCTAAGTCTATCCCCCTTTGTTGTTTTGAGTGGCTTGACCAGCCACCATATATGTTCCCCTGTATCAGTTGAGGGGCAGTTTCCTTTAGGCTGTTAACTGGTCTCCAGCTGTTACTGGAGGCTAGTTTTGATTAATTGACCTTTTTTTTACTGGTTGTGAAATTTATGTTTTTGGCATTTTTGTTAATGGAACCCAGATTAAAAGACTGGTTGTTCAAAGAAAATATCTGTGGCTCTCTGGTCTTCCTGCTTGGTCCCTGACATGTATCAATATTCATTGTTCCCATGGAGGATTCCTTCTGACTTTGGTGATCCCCCTACTTTTGCTTTAGTGCCACCATGAGGTTGACATTTTATCTTTTTGTGAAGCATCTCAACAAGTATTGGATGATTGCCACGACGTCTTGTTCAGATATGATCTCTAATCTGGTTATCCTTTTTCACAATTCTCATGTTGCCCTGCTAATTTGCCCCCTTGAACTTGACAATGTTCACAATGTTGATGCATACATATTGTATATATCTTGATTTGTCATTCATTATATACATTTTTTCCAGTTCATGTTGTTCACAGTGGTCTTTTAGCACCACAACAGCAACACATTTTACTCACATGGCTCTTCCTACCATATCTATGCTGATGACACCCAACTAATCCTCTCTTTTCCCCAATCTGAAACACAGGTAGCAGCACGAATCTCTGCCTGTCTGACTGACATCTCTCAGTGGATGTCTGCACACCACCTGAAAATTAACCTTGATAAGACTGAACTACTTTTCCTTCCAGGGAAAGGCTCTCCCACCCACGATCTGACTATTACCTTTGACAACTCCGTGTAAGCCCCCACCCAGACTGCTAGAAACCTGGGTGAGACACTCGATAGTCAACTCTCCCTTACTGCCAACATTACTGCAACAACCCATTCCTGTAGATTCATGCTGCACAACATCAGGAGAATACGTCCCCTTCTCACTCAGAAGGCAGCGCAGGTTCTGGTCCAGGCTCTGGTCATCTCACGCCTAGACTATTGTAACTCCCTCCTGGCAGGTCTACCTGCTAGTGCCATCCGATCTCTGCAGCTCATCCAGAATGCAGCAGCTCGACTGGTCTTCAACCTACCTAAATTCACTCACACTACTCCGCTTCCTTCACTGGTTACCAGTGGCTGCCCGCATCAGTTTCAAAACATTAGGACTTGCGTACCGTGCTGCGAACGGATCGGGTTCAGTCTACATCCGGGACATGGTCAAACCTTACACCCCAGCCCGTCCACTCAGCTCTGCATCAGCCAATCGGCTTGTTGCTCCCTCACTGCGAGCTAAACACTCAACAAAATCACGACTGTTTGCTGTCCTGGCTCCTAAATGGTGGAATGAGCTCCCCAACGATATCAGGACAGCAGAAAGTCTACACATCTTCCGCTGCAAACTAAAAACACATCCCTTCCGACTATACCTTGAATAAAAAAAAATGTTAAGTTAATACAATTTCAATGTAGCACTTTAGCTACAATTTTTTTTATGATTTCTTGATTCTTATTGTTCTGGGTTTGCACCCTCATGGTTGAAGGCACTTTTTGTAAGTCGTTGGATAAAAGCTAAATGTAATGTAATGTAATAAAAAAAATTGCTTAATTTGTGATATTCTCCATCTTCTCCTATGTTGTAAAAGACTTTACATTCAATGCTGAATGTTTTTGGTTCTGTTTTATAGACTTTTTAAGCACTTTTAAATTCCCTTATTGTAAAAACAGTAATTATGTTAGCAAGAAATGTCAAAGACAACCTGCATGGACAAAGACCATTCAAAATTAGTCAAATATGTTTGTCCTTTATTTTTTGCAGGCCATTTTATCTGATCTTGTGTTGATAAAGAAAGAGAATATTGTTGGTGTCACACCCAGCAGTTTGCTTCAGGACATTTAAACCAAACTCCTCTTTTACGGCTCACTATGGTTGAACACTGTATCAAATATCTGCAGATAAATTTGTCGTTTAGCCAGTTGTAGGCTACTTGTAATTGAGTATTTCTACCTTCTGCTACTGCAGTTAGGAAAGAAATAGTGCCCTTTTTTTCAACTATATTTTTGTCACAGTTGCATTCATTTATATCTTTTCAGATTAAGATTAAATAAAATACCTAGGGTGGGTTTAAAATATCACATTAATATCACATTATTAAATCATTGGCTCTTGACGTCTGACAAAAAAAACTTAATGTTTCATATGTCTCTCGAGTAGTTCCACTACATTGACATTTCCCTACTACGTGCTGTTACTGGTAACTGTGTGTGTTGAGGTTACTGCTTTGGTACTTTGACCTAAGTATAGGACCTGAATACTTTATCCATTATTGCATTTTGCATATGGTCTGTGCCTGTCAAGGAATCAGGTCACGATTCTCACCATGTGATAATATTTACATCCATTGATCTTGGGAATTTACGGAACACAGTGAGGAAATGTGGTGGGAGAAAACGAGTCACAGACAATAGTTTTGTCCTGAGGTGAGATAAAACTTTTCTCCCACCATCTATCTCACTACGCACATGTGAGACAGAAGATGCACTGTGAGATAAGCAGAGACCCGGCGGCATCTACTTTACACAGGACTGTCACTGCTGCTGAGAACTCTGTGGGAAATACATGATAGTGGTGAAAAGGATGTCAGGGGTCAACAAGGGATGAAAGCCTTTGAACAGGCTGAATTTGTTTGTGGATAAGGTGGATAACTGCGAAGTGTTTCTCAGAAACGCCTGTCTACCATACGTTTACTCATGACTTATTACATGATGGGAAGAGGAAAGAGAGGAATAAGTCAAAATTCACAAAGTTGATTTTAGGAATATTTCTGATTGCTCAGAACAATGAATTATTAAAGGTGTTGTATTACTTTTTGGAATTGCTACCTAGCCAACATTAACAGCTGTGTACTTATCAGTCTATCAGCATCAAAGTGCATTCCTTTACACGCCGAGATGTAGATATCACATTGTTTTCTTAATTCTTGTTAACTCATTGATAAAATGCCATTAGAATCAGTTTGTTTGTCTTTCACAATCGAAGGTGCAGCGCAGCATCTTGGGCTTTTTTCGCACACAACCTTTGATAGATGACTGGCAGCAAGCATGACACATAATTCAGTGAGAAACAGCAGTTAGCAGCAGTGATGGGGCTACTGACAGCATGGGTTAGACTTCCAAGCACAATATTAGCATTAAAAAAAGAAGAAGATCCAGCTCCCTGACTTCAAACCATGAGACTGCTTCTCTATCAGCTGTAACTGATTCTCAACGTGAGAGTTCCTGCAGTTTCAGTGTAAAACCATTTGAAGATTTCATAAATTCCAGAGCTGTGACCAGATGACTGGAGCTTGGTTTACTTCTTGAGATAATAATTAATATTTCGTTTTTGGCACAAAAACAACATTTCATGTTGGTTTCCTCATTCATGTTGGGACGACTGCTGCCCCCTTCCTGTGTACACAGGTCACCAATGATGTGGCTCAGAAACCAGTCCATCATTTCTTTGCTAGCACTGAAGTTAGCATGCTAACCAGCTAGCACCAGCCAATATAGTGGAGACTGAAAGGCTCAACACTGTTGCATTTCCACTAAACAGACCTTGGCTATTGTCTGCTGTGGTAGACCCTGGCCTCCATGGATCTTGTGCTTAGGGCCTGTTATTGTGCTGCCACGATAAGTGCTTCTGTGCTGTCTGTCAGACCAGCCTTTTCCAGCCACTGGTAGGTCCTCCTGATATCAGCCACTTCCTCTGTTTGTCTGTGGCTTGTCCTTCCATGATTGTTCCTCTTCCTCCTCCTCCTCGTCAACATTGGGTTTCTACTGTCTAAGGTATTCACTTAGCAGCTCGTCACTTGGGGCCATCTTCCTGATGTAGTCCTGGATTTCCGTTGCCTCATCCTGGATGGTGGCTTTGATACTCACTAGTATATATATATATAGTTATATATATATATATAAAATAAAATATACCTCCTTTCGCTCAGTGTACAGCCTCAGGTTCTTGTCTTGATATAAATATATATATATTTGTATATATATATAAATATATATTAGTATGTATATATATATATATATATATGAACGTGACCAAAACCATGCCAGTTTCAGAATTTCTATCCTTGGTTCTTTGATGCCCTACCCCCATCTCCTGCCTCCTGACAGGCAGCACAAGAGGCCACTGTGCTTTGTACCACTGCAGACATATTAGTGGAGAGCTTACGACTACTCCCAGAAACACTCTGCTCCTCCTAGTTTTGTTCAGAATGCCTCCATGAATATGTCCCTGATGTATACTGTGTTGCCAGATCTTCCAGATTGCAAACATATGGAACCTTGAAACACATAAAGGTAGCAAATGAACTAGTGTAAAGAGTGTTGCTTTAATACCGTTTTTTAAATAAGATGCACATGCGATGGTTTGCTCTAGCTATGCTTGTAGTTTAGGAAAGTAATACAAAGAAGTGGGAGTCCAGGGTGAACATGCTTCAAGTGAAGAACATGGAGGAAAGATGATGGGATGTTTCACTCAGTTCTACCTGAATAAACCATGAGGTGTCTGAAGTGTGTGTCTGGTGCCTTTATCTCTCTGCAGTCTGACTGGGCACTGTAGCTATCTGGATAACAAGAGCCGGGGTCAGGAGGTTGATATTTCACCTGACAATTTGGTTGGCACATCAATTGCAATGCTCAACAATGACCAGCAGATGTCAGTGATACCAGAGTCTTGATTCAGAGGAACTGTTACAACGCTGGTTATAAATGTACTGTCTAAGCAGTTTTAATGTATATGAAATGTTTAAATTCTACATTTGGTGATATATAAGTGATTGAATAGGTGAGTGACAAAGCAACTTCATTATTATTATTATTGTTGTTGTTGTTGTTGTTGTTGTTGTTGTTGCTGCAACCACAGTTATGGAGAAACAGGACTTTCTCAGTGGTTTCTCTTGCGTAATGCACTCAGACCTGTGTATCATCATGAGTTAATAGGTACCCTGTCTCAACAGTACATTGTAGCTTACAAGCTACTCTGCAGGCATAAAACTGTTACTTTTAAATACATGTTACTACACTAACATTATACATAACATTAACAACGTATTAGTAGCAGAAATGCTTAATCCCATTCCTCAAATTCAAAATCTGTGCTTAGATCAACACAAAATTCTTCCAATACAACACCATAAGATCATGCAACTACATTAACGTCCCTAATAACAGGTACCCAGTAGCTGAATGATAACTACACTGTCTTCCCTGAAATGTGCAGATTTTTGTGAAGTTTTATGACCATACTGTACCTTGTAAAATAAATATAATAGTATTTTCATAATGAGTACAGTGATTCTTTCATGGTTTCATCCCAAATGTCCAGATTATTGTCAGCAGTTCATACACATACCATGTAAAGATAGACTATGTGCCCAGTAGTTAAAATATAACTACAGTAAAAGCAGTTTTTAAGATTTTGCATACCTGCACATATTGGTATATAAAGTGCTAGTTCATTATGTTGTGTATGTTGGACTTGTATGTTGGAGGCTGTGATCTAAAGCGATAATGGCCACGCAAATACAGTATCACATAGCCTTAACTTTTCTTGGTAAAAGCATGTTTGTAAAGCAGCAACAGTTTAGAAGAAATCTAATTAACAATCATAATAATAATTAAACTTAACTTTACTTAACAATGGGGGGTGTAATGATAAACATCACATAACTGATCACACATTCAGATACACACGTGCATGGTGCATACATACAAAAGGTGGTATTTAACAGCAAAGTTTGACATTTTTTGTGAACATCATGTCACAAGCCCCAAACATTGTAGCACCCTTTTGACTTTGTTTTTTACAATTTAAATTAAACTAGTGCAGAACTAAACATGCCTGTTTAGAATGGGCACAGTTCATGCTTGTGTGATTACTAGGTAGATCTATAATGGTCTACAGTATATCTCCAAGTTTATATACAGTCTAAATGGTATATATCTGCAAGTTTATATACAGTCTATATGTTCTATATCTAACTTTATATACAGTCTATATGGTCCATATCTACAAGTTTATATACAGTCTATATGATATATATCTACAAGTTTAAATACAGCCTATATGATCTGCATCTGCAAGTTTATATACAGTCTATATGGTCTATAGCTACAAGTTTATATACAGTCTATATGTTCTATAGCTAAGTTTATATACAGTCTATATCTACAAGTTTATATACAGTCTATATGGTCTATAGCTACAAGTTTATATACAGTCTATATGTTCTATAGCTAAGTTTATATACAGTCTATATCTACAAGTTTATATACATTCTATATGGTGTATATCTGCAAGTTTATGTACAGTCTATATGGTATATATCTAAGTTTATATACAGTCTATATGGTCTATATCTACAAGTTTAGATACAGTCTATAGATATAGACCATATGGTCTTGATGACCACTCAAAGCTCTTTACAGTACAGTTTTACATTCACCCATTCACACACACACACACATTCATACAGTGCATCTATAAACAGCACTTTGTTGTTCTATGAGGGGCAATTCAGGGTTCAGCATCTTGCCCAAGGACACTTCGGCATGCAGATGGGGAAGACTGGGGATTGAACTGCCGACCTTCAGGTTGGAGGACGACCGCTCTACCCTTCAGCCACAGCCGTAGATATAGGGCCTATAATATAGACTCTATATCTACAACAGAGCAGGTTTGTCTTTGTTCAATGTGGTTGACTTTCAATAAAGTTCAGTAAAGGGAAAAAAATGAATGGCTTAGACCTAAACCAATCCGACAACGCTTTGCTGCTGCTTGGCAACCACCGACCAATAGGAGGCTAGTGTGAAGGCGGGGATAAACGGATTGTAGTGTTGTCCTCTCCGTCGTGTTCAGCGGGAGCAACGTTTGATTTGAACCTTTCAAACATCTTCACCCTCACAGAACATGAGCTTGTCTCTCAGGTAAACAGCCTGTCTCCCGTGCTCTGTCTTCATTCCTCCACCGCGGCTCAGTTTAATGCCCTAACAAGGCTCCCTCCTCTGTGTTAGCTAGCGTTAGCTCGTCTGGCTGTTTGAAAACTCCTCCGTGAAACGAGCTGCTGTTGTTTACTTCTGTTCACTAAGTCCCGCTGTTGTGAGTCTCATGGCTGCTGTGAAACTCCATGGTTCCCTTTCCTCTTACAGTAAATGCTCTGCAGGGATTTCTGCTGCAGTCCTTACAAACCATTTCTCGTTTTGTATTGCGTTCTTTACACTGATTGCTAAAGGAACCTCAGTTAATGGTTTGAAGTGATTTCCAGCATTGTTCCTCTGATTTCGTTAGATAATGGTTACCTGTGTGACCCGGGGACACAGGGACACAAATGAGAGTTAGTGGTTCTTGGTCTAGAGCTGTTTCGATGTGGTTATGATGGTTGAATTATAAGTATAACTCCAGACTGTCTCACAGAATTTGTACTTTACTGTACTGCTCTATAACACTGGACGTTTATATTTTTAGAGCTGACCTTGCTGCAGACAAAGCCAAACGTCGGAAGAGGAGAGAGCTCACCGAAGACCAGAAACATGAAATCAAAGAAGCGTTCGAGTTGTTTGACACCGACAAAGACAAAGAAATTGATTACCACGAACTCAAGGTTAGCAGCCAAGGACCGCTAGTTATTTTATAGACGACAGACATCTGCTGTACTAACTATTGAGTGTGATACATTCAGATGCACGGAGTGCCATTAAATGTCAACCCTGTATATCAGTGCATTCGAAAACATAGACTTTGAACTCAATATTGGCTCAAACTGTTATCATGATTAATTTCCCTCAAAAATAAGTAATGAAACCAAACCACAGTACACATTTGATTAATTATTTGTACCAAACAACAGACAATCATGAATAACGCTAATTAAAATGATTTATCATATTCATAGGTTAAGATGCTTTTTAAGTATCCGTTTACTGAAATTGAAAAGATCATCTAAAGCAATTTGTTCTCACATCTCTGGATCATCATCATCTACATAGAATAGACTTGAATGAGGACTTTATGGCTCTGGTTAGCGCACTCCACCTGCAGGATGTTTTAGAATATGTGGTAACCCTCCTGTTTCTCCCTCCAGACAGCAGTTTAGATAGTCAGGGCTGAGGTTGGTAATACGTTGGTAAACCCTGTAACTCCCAGGGTCACACCAGTGTGACTTTGTTTTAGTATTATTATCAAATATTGCTGCTTTTGCTGAGAAATGTGGTAAAACTGCCTCAAAACTTTATTGCCTTAGATTGTATAAAACCTAACAAAGTTATTCATGGGCCGTACATAGCGAAGGTTTATGGCTCTTGAGATGTTTAGATTCTTCTTCAACTCACAATGTTGGTTTGAGAAATTTTGTAAATGCTCAGCCTAGCTAAGAAACATTGAGTCATGGATAAAGGGGGTGTCAATGTATCCATTGTGAATAATCAATGAATTAAGAAATGTCCTAATACTTACGTTTTGCCACATAATGTTTATGACAATTCCTAACAGGTGGCAATGCGTGCACTCGGCTTCGAGGTGAAGAAGGTGGACGTTCTGAAGATTCTTAAAGACTATGACAGAGAGGGAAACGGAAAAATCACCTTTGAGGATTTCAATGAAGTAGGTAAGTTGGCTTTCACCTCAAATGGAACTCTACAGACAGACACAGTAGAAAGCGAGTGAGATGAATCATGACGCGCAGTTTGAACACATGTCTCTGTGCTTCAGTAAACCCTGAACACCTCTTTCCGCAGTGACTGATCGCATCCTGGAGCGAGACCCAAAGGAGGAGATCGTGAAAGCCTTCAAGTTATTTGATGATGACGAATCAGGAAAGATCAGTCTGAGGAACCTGAGGCGTGTGGCAAGAGAACTCGGGGAGAACATCAGTGATGAGGAGCTGCGCAGCATGATTGATGAGTTTGACACAGACGGAGATGGAGAGAGTAAGCGAGTGCGACTGTTTTCACTAAAAGAAACCAACACCTAAATATATGGGGAGCCTTTAGCCATTCTCAAACACACTGTATTGAATTATAATAAAGTGAGGTAGATACGTGGACAGGCGACATGTCTGTTAAATTCTAGGGATCAATGATGCAGAAAGATGTGATAGGTCCCTTCTGAAAACAGATTTATTTTTGCCCCGTGTACCGGTAAAAAGACTCAAGGCTTCAATCATATTTCCAGCAAACATCAGGCTAAATGGTGCAAACAGTACAAATGATACAGATGTGATTCTTTACTGTTTAAGGTTGGTGAATTATCAATCACTGGGTGTAACAGCAGCAGTTCACCACACCACGGCCTCAACAGCACCTTCTCAAAATACAACCACACTTATTTGCTTTAATAAAACAAACAGGTTGTCATGCCTACTATTCAGACAGATTTGAGCTTTTACAGTTTTTTCACCTCTAAAATCTAATACAGACAAATATCAACACAGATTTAAAGTCAGTTCACAGTTGAGCCTCCTGCAGAGAGAAGGCGAGTCATCTGTAGATGTGCCACACCCCAGACAGCCAGTAGGGGGCAGACACACAGCACTAAGTCAATAAACCAATAAATTGCTATGTGGCGGTTATACTTGTTGGAACTACAATGTGCATACAGCTCTTCCTGCTGGAAACATTAAAAAACATTGTAATCCACATTTAATGTCATAATACATTTGATTTTACATTTTTATTTGAGAGGAATTGTTTTGGATTGTGTATTATGTGTAGTGTGCGGACTGTGGGCTCAAATGAGGGTGAGTACGATCCTGAGCCTGTAAACTGGTGCTGCTTCACCTTTGATATGACAGTGGAGCTGAAACAATAACCAATTAATTGATTCTTGATTGACAGAATTCATTTGTTCTCACCTGAAAGCAAACTCAGCATCTTAAGGTTTAGTGTGTTGGTCAGACTGAATAGGGCAATTTATTAGACTTACTCAGTTTTCACTGTTTTATTCTCACTCATGTGCAGGTTAACTGTCAAGACAATCTCCGACTCTTCCTCGGAATTTGTTCTCACTGAGTATTAATGTGCAAAGTCATTTTCTGCCTAAACCTTCTCTCTCTGTCTTTCTGTCATCCAGTAAACCAGGAGGAGTTTCTGTCCATCATGACTGGAGACTCCTGATGAGGAGACTGTGTCTGAAGGTGTCAGAGTGAAGCTGGGGGGGCGTTGTGTTGGACTGGTTTTCCAATCTGAGTGAAACGACGTGACTGAACATGTGTGTGTGTGAGTATGAAGTGTCGATATGGACTCATAGGTTGATTGTCTGACAAGTTGAACATCGACTGCACGGCTCGAGGCAGATGACGCTTAGGCTGTTGTTAAAAGCTGTTGATATCATGCTGGTCTGTTTTTCACCTTTGCTTCAAGTGTTTTTGACTTTTACATGTTTCTGTTTTTAATCAAATAAGACCAAACCTTTTTTTTTTTATGGATTAGATTCATTGCGTTCAGAAACGGATGTGCTGTGTATTCTGTAACACAGGTTTCATACTGTAGCTGACCATTTCTGACTGGTTGTATGTGCAGTTTACATAACAAATATATTTGAATGTGCTATTTATTTTGTACAAAATAAAATGGTTTACCAGCAGGTCTTTTTCCTTTATCTATGATTTTCAGTTTGTTTCCAACAACAACTACTCTCCTCGATATTTAAGTAGTTGGGTAGCAAGTCCACAAAACACAAAAACCCAATAACACAGTGTATAAATGAAGTTAAGAAACGATTGAAAGTCATTTCAGTCACTTCATTCAGTTCACACATCAGCTTCATCACATACTAATTTAATCTAAGGACATTTGTAGACGGGAAGAGGCCTGGACAGAGGTGTGTGTGTAGCTACTCTGTCTGTGAATGAGGGAGCTTTAATTATCTTCACATGACAATCAATAGCCTGCAGCCACAACAATGAAGATCTGACCTGAACAATAGGGACTTGGCTTCTCACATGTATGACCAGAGGTGGCTGGACTGTGGTGTGTCAGTTCAGTCTTATCAGCAAATGTTTATTTGTAACTCCACATATCAAAAGCCCTGGAAATATTGTGAGACAATGGTCCCCTTTTTCATATCTTCATATGAATTCTACATTATATTATATCTTATGTAGATTTGTTGTGTCTCTGTGGTGGTTTTAGTCTCTGTGATTGTTTGTTTTTGTGTCGCTGTGGTTGTATTAGTCTCTGTGGTTGTTTTGTGTCACTCTGTGGCTGTTTTGTGTCTTTTTGTGGTTGTTTTGTGTCTCATTTTGATTGTTGTGTCTCTTTGTGGTTGTTTTGTCTCTTCATAGTTGTTTTTGTCTCTTTGTGATTGTTTTGTGTCCCTGTGGTTGATGTGTCACTTTGATTGTTTTGTCTCTTTGTTGTTGTTTTAATCTCTTTGTGGTTGTTTAGTGTCTTTTTGTGGTTGTTTTGTGTCCCTTTGTGGTTGTTTTGTGTCCGTGCTCATTTTGGATTTTGTCCTATGGAAGATGAATGTATGTGTCAAGACTGAGTTTTAATTTTGTCTCAGGACGACTTTCTATGTTTTGTCCAGGTTTACACGGTTGCCTGCAGAATTGACTTCAATTGAAACAGCCTTTGAGCTGTTCCTTAATTGACCACCAGAGAGAGCCAGTCATTCATTGAAGCTCGACACTGAACAGCTCATTGGAGCGTCAGCTTCAGTACTACTTGCTGTATATTCCGCTCTTTTAAGGCACCGTCATGTAATTTACACTCACACAAATCACAGCGGGTTAGACACTTTGTAAATATTTGTACTTAACTTCCAGAGCCTGGGCTGACTCACTGAAGGGAAGAGCAGCTGTGCATCGAATTAATATGTACTGTTACATTCAAAACATTCACAACGGCAAACGATGTGACGACATGAAACGATAAAAGAGATACTTGACTAGCTGATGTTTGAAACCATAATGGACCCAAAGCCCGACAGTATACATGAGCGCAACACTGAGAAATCCCATGTGGCGATGATGTATGTGTCGAAATAATTGACTGACCACAAACCCCTTTAGGCGGATCCTGCTGCGCTCCCTGTCATTTGTCTCCCCACAGACCTTTACATATTGATTTAGTTGAAGGCCTCTAGTCGCAAGTTGGTTAAACATGAAAAACATTGGCCAGCCTCACTTTTGATCTTTCTCAGCCCCCGTCTGCTGCTCAGATGATTAAGAGGACTGCGGTTTTCTAACCCAATTTGCTTTGGTAATAACTTGAGCCAATCACACAATGACAGAGTAGAGGACTCAGTGGTTTTTCTCCTGTGTAATAGAGTTTTGCAGTTTCTCAAGGAGACAAATGAAAGTTAAGCAGTAATAAAGGGCTGAGAAACACACACACACACACACACACACACTGCAGGGATTGTGTTACTGAGTATGTGCGCTCAGACTGAAGGTCAGCACCGATGTTGATTATCACAACCTGCATCTGGCCATCACTACAGGGACAGACATCGTGGCTTGCCCTTGCACTGGCACATGCTCAGCTGTTGGTCCCGGCCTGGACCCGAGCAACACACGCTCCAGAAATAAACCAACCCAGTTCCTCCCCAGTTACAGCCTCAAAGTCGCCCCCCTGTGGTTTCCACTATATGACTGCATACATACACATTCTGAATTGCCGCTAATCATCGTGTGTTGATGAGATTTCTAAAAATACACCAGTCTGGCAAAGCTCGCCAGGGTCTGATTGCTCTCTGGTCAGGGGTAATAGCAGAGGTTAGCTAGGTTCCACATTTAGATGGGTTAATAGGATGAGAGCACATTTACTGATGTTTTCTACACTGGTGTAGATTTGACTGTTTACTATTCCTCACAACTACAACTGCGACATTCGGTGCAGGCAAGACTGTGAAACAACATCCTATTAATAAATGTCCTGCAGCTGCCAGGAGAGAAGCAAAATGGCTTCACAGCGCCACAGTTACAGCCAGACTCTGACTTTTGTGTTTTGTCTGATCGTGATGAATTATTTCTGCCAAACTGTAGAAACTAAGATAGAGTGGTGGAGGAAGAATTCAGATCCTTTATTAAAAAAACAACCACAAGTAAATTCAGTATATGTAGGTACTATCAGGAAAACGTACCTCAAGTATCCAAAAGTAAAAGTGCTCAATGCAAAGAGAATTGGCCCCTGCAGTGACTGATGCTATTCCTTATGTATTAATGTCCAAGCAACGTTTAACCCCGGTGTTGGTTGAGGTGGTAGTTTTTGACTTTTTATGTGGGACTGAAACTAATCTTAATTCTCCTTCTGAGAAACAGTGACAAACACCCATCACCAAGTGGCCCCTTCCCATGTTTGGTTTCGTCAGACGAACAGTTCAAACTGAACTGTAATTCACGACATGCATCAAAACGTCACATTGTTGAAGCTGAACACCTGAGACGTTTGATATTTTGACATGAAATATTACTTCAATGATTATCACTTATCCAAACAGTCACTGACTAGTTTACTGATAATAGAATGATCAAATGATATATGCTGTTGGATAGTTCATTTATTTTCAAGTTGCCATTTATAAAGGTTCTTTATTTTGTATGTAAGAGCTTGATATGTAGAGTGCTATTTTCTTTTCCTGCCACTTTATGGTTTAGCTTCGCCACATTACAGATGGAAAGACATTCATTTGATAGCTGGTCCAGAATTTAGATCCAAAATACAACAAATAAAATCTAACTTTAAAATGAAAAAGGAAGGTAGCAAAATATACTAAAATGATGATGGTTTAATGAATAGGTCACAAGTTTATAACTTAAGATCTTTGTTTTCTTTTTCAAGCAAATGTTAACTTGATGACATTGATGACAAGTTTGAAAGTCTTTTTAGCCACTGACTATAGAATATTTCCTGCACACAAGAATCATAGTCTTATTCTATATCGTTAAGTCAAAGATCTAAGAGCTTCTTCCATCTCTGGTTTGCATGAACCGAATAACAGTTTTACGTGCTTTCATGTTTGCACAGTGGGCACCTCCCAAGTGTCTGATAGCCAGAGTCATTCAGCTCTTGTGCCCACCTGTCAGTCATTAGGTGAGCTATGCCGGCCATGTGACAACACTTAACCTCTGACCCTTACTGAGACAAGGGGACATGGGAGCGTGGGTAGGGTAGAGGGGTGAGGGGGTGCTGCTGCTGTACCGTTTAGGTTTGATAGATCTGGGACAGTTAGTTTGGCATTAAGCTGCACTTCTATCTGTGACTGGCTGATCTGATTCCCGTCAGCTCAGGTATGTAGATGACGAGAAACAAGTTTCAGGTGATTCTCCGTGTTTACGACACGTGTCTGCTGGACATGTGACACCAGTGTCCAGGTGAGGGCCGTGACCTTTGACTCTTCCCTAAAGAATGACCTCAACCTGCCTGGCCACCATGAATGGAGCCTCATTGTAAAATGACTGGCATCTTAAGCATCTCATCATGTTTTTTTACATGTGAAATTTATTCGATTCTAAATATTCATGTTGATTAATCATTAAGGCTAAATTTCGGGTCTCTTATGCTGTAATCGATGAACTAGTGAAGGATTTATGAAGACGCAATTGACATAAAACATTCTCCAATATTTTTGACTTAATGTTATGTCCCCTTAAAACAGTACCCCCACCCCACAATAAATCAGTTATCCAAGCTTAACCTTATACTCAATTTGAAAACAAATCGTAGCAATTAGTCAAAGTTCCAGCTTCTTAAAAGTTGACATTTGTTGTTTTAATACATCTTCTACGGAGTCTAAGGACAATAATAGATACAAAAATTAGGTGGTTAATCACTCTCTCATTCTCTAACGTCTCTGTTATGGACTTGATAATTACTTTAATTAATTGACGTAAAATAATCTGATGAAATAATGACCAGTTACAGTGAAGCTGTAATGCAATTTGTAACTGAAGCCAATTGCAAATGGCAAATTATTAGTCGAAAAGCAGCAAAAACACCACCTTGGCACTAATCAGTTAACTAATAACCAAACAATATAGAAAGAGAGAAATTAATAGTGAAGAATAAATATTAAAAGATTTTTGTACAATAATGTATGTGCTTTGAAATGTAGGTTTCATATTCTGCTTTAAAATGGCTGTTGATCAACAATCAGCAATCATTACAAGAAGAGTGAATATTCAAATTAGAGAAAGAGTCAAAGGAGAAAATTCAAAGATAAAATTATCAGTATAAAAAGTGTTAATTGACTCCATGCTTGTTCAACATATCAAACTGTAAAATTCACATTACAGTATGCTACAGTTGTAGATCCAACATTTACAGTAAAGGAATAAATATACTAAAAGCAGAGTCTGACAAGTTGATCAGAACGATATATAACAATAAAGAATGGTAAAAGCTACGTAAGTCAATATCATAGATGTATCAGTGAACTGGCCTGCAGGGCACAGTTCCAGGGGCTGAGAAGTCAGGGGGCCTCTGAGCCAGAGTCACTTTATGTGACTGTAAATGTCTTTCAAATTTACAGTTAAAAGTTACAAAAGTAGACAATGACAACAGGGAGACAAAAGGGCCAAAAAGAGGTTATGGTAGATGTGTCTCTTTCAGTGGGGGAGTTCTGTTGACAGTAGGAGAGATGGGGAAGGGGGTGTATATGCTTTAATAGTATATGCTATTTACTATTATTGTTTTGTTTAGTTCATCCAACAATAATGTCAGATAAACATGACTCTGTTCGTTGTGTGTGTAAAACAAAAGTGTAGCTGTTTGTGATTATTTCTATGTAACAAATTATTACATGAAGTGCACAGTAGCAGAAATGGCAAACTCTGGAATTCCCTCATGGAGGAGCTGTACGAGGGGAGTAGACACAGAAGTGAGGAGGGAATGCCTCAAGACATGCTGTGGATTGCGGACTATGCCCGGCAGTTGGGTGAGGATGGATTAGTTTACACATGCTCATGGCTTTCACAGTAACTTTATCTCTCGGACATCCCAACTTCACCCAGCCTGCACCGCGCTGTAGCAGACCTTCCCTCAAGCTCAACTAAACAACAGAACCCTTCCCACAGACTCTGTAGTCTTTGCAATGAAAAAAAACGGTCTCACTAACAAACTTTGAGTCTGAGACCTGTGAGATGGAGTGGAAGCACTGTGAGGCACTGTTTTCACCCTGTAATAGGCCATCAGACGAAGAAGAGTGAAAAGAAAAGTGTCGAGCTTGCAGAGAATTTAAAGAGGATGTTTGAGAGACTTTGTGCTTCCAGCAATAACATTTCCAGGATCCCTCTCCGCACACATCTGGTTCTCTTCAGACGGAGCTTATTGCTTCTGTGATTGCTTATTTATGTTGCTCCGACACCTCATCCAACTCCTCCTACACTATCTGCCTACACAGGATGCACACAGGCAACCACGAGCACACACGCACACATTACATGCACGCACACATACCTGTAAATACTGCAGGTCTGACACCCTGAAGTTACAGGATCTACAGAGTCGAGTCTTCAGATAACTGGGACACATTCATGTACAGTTTTTACCGTGAGAAAAGTTCATGAACATCTATGAGAAGCCATCTTTTCTGCTGCCCCAAAAACAGAACACTTACCAAATAAGAAAGAAACAGTAAGCACTGTATCCCTAATTAAAACACTTAACACTTTTTCTCAGATAACTGATTATCTGATTAACAAGAGTTCTGTAGTAGCACAATAATAGAAGACTGATCACAAAACAAGAATTTTTGAGGGTGCTGCGTTGTGTATATACGTTTACACACTCAGAAATCAGACATGTATGGTGGCACAGTATTGCAGCGCTGAGCACTGTTGACTCACAGCAGGAGGGGGTCTGGGTTCAAACCTACCGTTCTGTGTGAAGTTTACGTCTTCTTTCTGTTCACATCACCTGGGCATTCACTCCTGCTTCCTCTCACAGTCCAAACAAATGCAGGTTAATCAGACCCTTAAATTGCCCATAAATCTGTGGTGTACTGTAAATGTGAATGAGCAGTAGAGTAAGTCAGCTGTAATGGACTGGCATCCTGTCCAGGGGCTACCCAGTTTCTCACCGAATGGTGATTGGTGCTTTTCTAGTCATGATGACCACTCAAAGTACAGTACAGTTTTGCCATTCACCCATTTACACACACATTCATACAGTGCGTCCATGCAGCACTTTCTCTATCACACATCATTCATACCATTCATACCATTTATACACGCACACGGGACAATTTGGGGTTCAGTATCTTGCCTGGCATGTTATCAGACTGATAACACAAGTTGGCAATGTGCATATTATTAAGAAAGCATGCTGCCACTTTGTTCCAGTGGTCACTTGTGGTACTGAAATGAAAAGTTCCCCACTGTCATGAAAGAGACTACAAAAAAAAGACACCAAATATTTGTTACACACTGTTTGGTTGTATTATGAGTCTTTTATCCACAGAAGTTTTATATTATATTCATCAAACTTTAGAGTTTAGTGTGTTTGACATTATCTCAATGTAATGTCTATGGGCTAATACTATGAGAGAGCATGATTCAAGAAATCCAAAATGATTGGAGGAAACTGGATTGTAACTTAAAATATGTGGTAGTTGGAAGCCCTGCACTTTGGGAATTACTCCTCCTCAGTCAAAGGGACATTAAAAGAGGATCCGCTATAATCAATGAGTGGAACTGTTAATGGCAGTGATGAGTATGTGGGGGCACTGAGGCGTCAGACAGATTCTGGTTGAAGATTTGCTTCGGTCTCTGAACAGGCCAGAAGTAGAATGATTTTCCTGACAGATCTGCCATGAATCATGAAGGCCGTAATGTAAAGGACAAACACTTCAACCACTTTTCATTTCCTCCCCCTCTCCTCAAGTCTAAATGGGGTGGACAGGAGTCTAAACACCTCATTTTGGGGGAGGAGGGGTAAAGGAATAGCATGTTTTTTTTTTCCAGGAAAAGGTAAGGGATGGCTGCTAACCAATGGTGGGGAAATTAAAACACGTAGCTGTGAACACGCCAGAACATTTTACACATTCCTTCAAGGCCTCATGCTTGTCTGCATCTCTGTGTGTTGTAAGAAGGAAATCGTGCACAAAGTTTATTTGCAGGTGGAATTATCATTTACACTGCAACTGTTTCCACCCCATCACCCTGTTCTCACTAAACTCTGTGACCTGCTGTATGGAGCATGAAGGTACCTGGCAAGCTACTGTTAGTAAAAGAAGAAAATCCACTATATGATTGTAGCCTGGACCACTGACCATATATAAAGATGGGTAACAACAGTGCTCCCCAAAAGTGAAGCCAAAGCGTATCGATCGCCCCCTGGTGGCTGGCTACGATACAGGTTATAAATCCTGCACCCTTCATGGTAATAGATAGGACATGGACCAAACAAATAAGTCAAAAATATATAGGTAATTGTTATCACACTGATGTATGTTCAATGCTGGAGTGCAGATTGTACTGAAAGATGAGATATTCACAAACACTTCTGTGAATGTTTTAATGATACATTACAAATTGCCAAATGCACAAGTTAACAACATTTATCAGTATATCTTAAGCGCTCTACTCTACATATCTTAGGCCTTATCTTAGGCCAGTCTATTCATTGTCAGTGTACTACTACTATTGGCACCGCTATTGCAAAGACTCGAGCACAACATGGCTACCGCTATCAGCCTAGCTACTGACTGGAGTAGGAAACCACTGTAAGAACCCCAGTTTGAATTAGAAACTCTGACCTCTGTGCTGTGAGGCAGAGTAAAACACAATTGTTTTAAGATGAAGAAATGTGGACCCTCTCCTGTCCTGGAGCTCTCTCCATAGTCTGATTGGCTGTAGAACTAACAAACAAATCCTGCATTGGTGGGCTGGTAAAACATCGAAAACTTTTTACCATCCCTATCAGACTCCCTATCAGGTTCATTCTTGTTTTACATCTGTTTCTGTCACTCCCTTTGTTCAGCCTCCAACAAGAGGGCTCTTTCGGTGGACCTGGCGAAACAAAAGAGCTATCACTTTCCTGTTTTGGTTGTAGTGGCAGACTCACTTCTTCTCTGCTGTAAATCAAGCCTTAATTTTTCGTCAAAATGTCATGCTCGGTTTGAGACAGAATTGCGCCGTGAAGTAAGAAATATAGGCTACTGATCAAAAATATAAAGATATGAGAATTTCATTTATCATCAGATGTATTTCACAAAATAACAGACAGTTTTATTAAGATTGGTTGAATCTGACTAGCATCTGTGAAGATGACCATCAGTTCTTGACTTATTTACTAATCTTTGGTCTAGAAACCATTCGGCTTGTGTTGTTTTTATAAATTTTTAATGATTCAGGCATATTTCTGTGCTGATATCTGATAGATTCATGGATCATCATCGAAGTCAGCACAGCCTGCCGGCCTCCTTTCGTCCCTCTGCTCAGAGCTGACAGGAGTGGACAGCTGAGGGTAATCCTCAGCCAAGCAGATGCTCGGTGTGCTGATATCTAGGACATGCTCACAGGTTTGATCTCTCTCTCTCTCTCTCTCTGTGTAATGTGTAGAGCCCACGGTCTTTGGAGCAGTAATCCTGGGCTCTTACACCAAGGCCCACAGAGGCCCTGAGTGTCAGCAACACATTTTTCTCTCCCACATACACATGCATACACTCAAACACACACATATTCCAACACACACACACACACACAAGCAGCATCACTGACACCTCAGAGCTAAATATACAGCGAGTGACACCGACAGGTGAACGGGCTCCTCCACAGGCATGCACTCTGCCAGCTCGGACACAGGAGGTCACAGAGTATGAGTGTGTACGGCTGTGACTGTAAAAGAGAGATGAGTGTGTGTGTGTGTGTGTGTGTGTGTGTGTGTGTGTGTGTTGATGGGAGGGAGGGGGCGGTGTTTGAGTGTCAGGGTCTGATCACTGTAGACTACCTCTGCTGAGTGCGGAGAGAGCTCAGATCCCAACGCACCCCAGTTTTGGGTCCCCCTCTTTTCTAAGCCAGCTGGTCTGGCTTAATGTCATCTCTTTCCTTCTTTTTCTTTTATTTTTTAAAAGATCTTTTTCTTGTTTGACACAAGGGATTGACTGAACTGACCCACAGCTGGAGCTGCTGGGGAACCTTCCAGGTGAAGAACAAAAAGCACTGGTGAGTAGATGGTGTTGATGATTCATGAATTAAAAATATTCAGGTAGCTTGAAAAACCCTTGGTACATAATGTTGGAGAGAAGAACATGATTAGTGGATTGAAGTTGGGGATGGAGATAGAAACTGAAAGCCAAATTAATGGAAGCAATTGCTTATATACGCATACAGCAGATATTAAGCAACATTAGCAATCATTTTAATTCATGTTTCTTGGCACTGAACAAGTTGATGTCCAAAATTCTTTTATCTCTGTTTTTGGTCTCCACCACCTCCTGGGATAATATCTGTCTCTTTAGCTGCTAAATGCTCCACTGAGTTCACCAGCTGCTCTCTGACTCTGTGTTTCTGCGGAGCAGGAAGTGGACAGTGGCTTCATCTGTGGAGTCATTTGTCGACTGACATTGTACCCACTGTTCAACGAATCAACTGGCTGTGGGGGGGGGAAACATCTCATGTTATCTCCTTAATGACTATGTCAGCTACAGTACAAACAGTCCACTCTAAGTGGTTGCCTTATTGGACTAAATGGGTTGTAATTAAACACAAAAAGCTGGAATTTGCTGGACATCAAATCAATTTAACTCAGTTATTTGACCAAAATATGCCAATTCTATTTTCCAAAGGTGACAGCGCATCCTAATCCAGACAAGTCAGCCTGATGTTTTTAGATTATGCGCCGTGTTTTGGATTGTTTACGCTTGACTTCTTGGTCATCCATTTGAACAAAATGCAGTCTCGCCGATGACTTCTTGAACATGGTGTCAATTAGTCCGGAGCTGACTCCAAGTAGACGTTTGGGAATCGTTACACGAGGTAGACCAGTTGTTCCCATTTTGACTGGTGATTCATGGAAGACTATTGATGTAGAACTTCATTATGAAATTAACACCACCATGATGTTATTCAGAGGTGTTACTGTTCTCATATCTTGTTTAGTAAAGCTGGTTTTATTAAAGCCTGATCACCTTTATACAGACTCCACAGATGTTTTTTTTTTTTATTGTGGCAGACTAAGTGCATCTAATCATCAAAAGCAATGCATAACAAGGCTGAATTGTCACATGACTTTTGCTTTGAATGGAATACTTTGTATATCAGCCCAAATAATCTATCAAAACAAAGACCTGAAAGATGCTAAAACCCTCCTGAAGGTTACTGCCACACTGATGAATGATCTCAGTGGGTTTTTCACTTTAACAAAACTTCTTACACATCACAGTCATTTCATCCATTGTTAATATAAAAATATTGATTGGTAATGCATACAATTTTGCCTCTTCATTTATTGTCATTGTGCTATTGCAGACAACACCAAAACAATTTTTTTTGTCAGGCAGTACCGAGCAGCTGAGAGTACAGATGAGCTAGTAGTAGGTGCATGTGTTTACCTTTTACAGTTGTCGTATGGCTTCTTAAAGTCACCGAAATTATAATTGGGTCAATAAGGTGTTTTTAGAAGTTGTGCTTCTATGCTGAAGTGTTGAAGCACACGGAAAAATATGTGTTTTATAGATATTTCAGCTGATGGCACAGCAGTCAACTGCAGTATGTAAAATAATTAATATAAATGAATATCAAGTAATATAAACAAATCTGTGTGTGCATGTGTGTGGTAATCTATAGATCTGAGACTTTGATTCTGATTTTCTGAAGGTGTTCTGTTCTTATTGGGCAGTTTTTCCTACATAACTTGGTTGTCAAAACGGATGCTCTTTGAATAGAGAACAAATGAGGCTGATTAATTAATTAATTTCCAAATACAACAGGTGTTGCCACAAACTGTCAAACATTTCATTTCATGAAAATAAGCTAGAAGAGATGGTTTGGAGCAGAACTAGGTTTGGTTTAGTTTTGTATCTGCATATGTTTGTGTGCGTGTGTGTGTGTGTGTGTGTGTGTGTGTGTGTGTGTGTGTGTGCGTGCGTGCGTGCGTGCGTGCGTGTGTGTGTGTGTGTGTTTCGCTGAATGTGTTATGCTTATATATCAAATTCTGTTTGCATATTTCAAATTTATATTGGTCTTAACACCAGCTTGACCTTCGGTCGATGTTTTAGGTATTGTAGCTGCTGTAAAATACTCATATTTGGTTCATAAAATTATTTTGTCATTTATATTTAAATCTAAATGTATAAACGGACATTGTTTTATTGATGCAGAATAGTAGTATATGTCGGTACACAAAGACCATCTGAGCAGTTTTTTTTCATCACAACTTTTACTGTGATTGTATTTTGGGCTTCAGTGAAAATGAAAATGGTGACGTGAGGCAATGTTTCACAAAATGATCTTACCTTTTATTGCCTTCTACAGTTGTAATTATTGTGTTATTACACACTTATTATTTTACCAGGGTTGGGTGAGTTTACAAGCCAAAAATATACTTTTTTCTTTCTAAAGATTTGGTCAGAGGAAATAAAATGCTAACAGCTGATAGACACAAACAGAGAACAGCTGGTGAACTTATTGAAGCATTTGGCAGCTACAGAGCCAAAAACAGCGCTAAAAGAGAAGGAATACTGGACCTATATTCACAAGGCTGACACAAACCACACCCCACATGAATCATCATATTGTCAGACTTCCTCTGGATTTGAATGACACCTCTAAGACATCATATTTTCCATAGACTGCCTCCACTTCCCCCTCTTCATTTCCCCGTCACCCCTGTGTGCATAGAAAAATAAAAGAGTGTCTAGTTGTTGTTTATGAGTTGTTAACCTTTCAATGATAGAGTTGTTTTCCCTATATTTTTTATTTCAGTAACTCTTCAAATGATTCAATAACTCCATCATGAAAACAGATAATTGAATCAGAATTGTGTTCCCTCTCATATTAATCACTGTGTAGCTCCATAGATTATTCTGGTGACCTTTTGGAGTGGCCTGACCCCAAGATTGTGACTGCGCAGACTAAATTAACTAAGTGTATATAAATTAGATAAAGGCAGCTCCATGTGGTGCAGCTACAACAGTAATGCTGCTGCTGCACTCATGAATCAGTATTATCCATCTCATAATGTAATTTGTAATAATACATTTACTTATTTTACTTCAGTACTATTTTGAATGCAGGACTTTATGGAGTATTTGTGAAACTGTGGTATTGGTATTTTGCTTTTTACATTTACTTAAAAAGTGCTTCTTCCATCAGTGAACAAATGTGATTTAAATTTTTGGAGAGTCTCGTAACCTGTGCAACATGGGTGATGTGTAATCATGTGTAATTACAATCACCTATTAGAAACAGGTTTAGGTTGTGAGGGTTGGGGTCAGACATTTAGTTGTAGAGGTTACGGTTTCTAAGGGGCTCGGGAAAACATTATACCAATGAGTGTCCCCCATGGGGATGATGAAACCCATTTGTCTTGTGTCATTGCTGTCCTGTTTTGTGTGATTTACTTTCTTTTCTTAAAGGTTTTTACATTTTCTTACACTTTTACTCACCTTTTTTATTCTTGTCTCTTCTGTTTCCATTTGCTGACATTGGAACTGTTTTAAATGTGTGATTGCACTGTTATTTACTGTAAAGCGCGCCGTAAACCTGTTGAAAAAAAAGGATTCATAACTACTACTCTCTTATACACCAAATTATCTGTAGTCATGACACTTTGAAAGCAACGTGTGAACAGAGATGCGATGAGAGAAGGTGCAGTTGTGATTGTTGCCGCTGAGGGGCAGCAGTGGCCCTGAGCAAGGGACACAACTTGACAGCTCGAACAAACAAGAAGCAGAGTAAATAAACCTGTTGAAAGTATGAGTTCCTGTCAGATTAACAACAAACACTCAGTACCTCGCGTGTTCCTCAGCGCCACTGCTCTGTCTCTGAAATGCTTTCTCTGTCGGTTTTCTGGCAGCTTTGACGTATTTACTTACGTGTGTGTGCGCGCGTGTTTTCTGCCTCCTGACGCACAGGTGCTCGTTGAGCAGAGGCGCGCGCTCAGGAGGAGACTCGCTGATGGAGTGAACCGCAGGACGGAGAGACACCGGAGAAAGTCACGGAACACACGCGGGACTGAGAGGTGAGCCCCCCCCCCACCCCCCCCCCCCCCCCCCCCCCCCCCCCCCCCCCCCCCCCCCCCCCCCCCCCCCCCCCCCCCCCCAGCGTGTCCCTGTTGAAGTGTAGCGTGTGCGTGTGTGTGCGTGTGCGTGTGCGTGTGTGAGAGAGAGAGAGAGAGAGAGAGAGAGAGAGAGAGAGAGAGAGAGAGAGAGAGAGAGAGAGAGAGAGAGGGCGTGCGGCCACTTGACTGATAAACAACAGGAAACAACACAGAAGCGGTCCCTCAGGTCCGCGGCTCTTCTCCTCTCCTCCTCTTCTCCTCTTCTCCTCTCGCCCGCTCCCTGTCCCTGTCTTCCAGTCCCGAGAACTTCAACTCCCCCACTTGCGTGCACTGCAGTCGGCTGTATTGTCTTGTATGTGTTGAGTGTGGAGCCCCGGAGTTGCAGCTCGGTTGTCCGCCCTCCCTCCACAACCTCTTCCCGGGGCAGAGACCGGAGGAATCTGTCGGAACTTTTTCTGCCTCACGAGGAGCGAATGCGCGGCTGCGTTACTTTTTCTTCAGCGACACCTGGTAAGAGATGGAAACCCTGACACGCAGCCTGTAGTTCACACTCACCCATCCACACGGTGTTTACCTGCAGCCCGGCGGGAAGAACCACCGTCTTTAAACAGGACTTCCATGGTCTCTGAACTCCAGAGCTGACATGGCAGCGGTTTTAAGAACTGATCCATCTTAAGCGTCAAATTCAGCAGCTCCTCACACGTCAAGAGCTTCTTCACTTGTCCTATGACTGTTTTGAATGAATTTTTGCCTCTTGGTTACACTGACTGGAGCAATTTGGTTTCAGGAAACCCGAATGGGCATTTGATTATTTTCTGATGTTTAATACACTGAACAATCAATCGATTTGACGAAGATGAACGAAGTTATTGTTGGTTTCAGCCTCACAGTTCTGTGGTACAATAATACAGAAATACCAGAGGAAAAAAATACAAGAAATTTGATAAAACAAAACTGTACAGTCAAAAGAGCTCAACATAAAGTGAAAAGAGTTCAGGGGCCCGTAGGCAAGACCAGGGGCCACATTTTGCAGAGGCTGGGGGACATATCATGGTTTGTAATCGACTTAATTGGTGCAGACTTCTTACAGAATTATGTTGACAGTGTAAAGCTGCTGCTTTAGGGGCCCCTGGGGGGGTTTTCCAGGTTGGCAATCCTGCCTTGTTCTTCTGGGATGGTATTTTATTATAGAAGATGCATCTATTAGTTTTAGAAACTCTGAGGTCATGCTTTTTATGTCCACCTCCTCCACCAGTAGATCCCAATCACACAAGCCCTCAGCAGTTATTCAGACTGAACTTCTCGTTGGTACCTGAAGCAACACGGCCCTGCCAACGCAACCCTGATATGACGTTTGAATGCCGCACTGCATTCTGTCTGAATCTCTGTTGAGTCTTGTTGCTTGAAGAATGATTGAACTAATCTGCTTTATGTACTTTTCTTTTCAAAACTTGAAGCATAAGGCATTCTGCTGATGATAGTTAAACTACTACTAATGCTCTTTTACTTTAATAATTTGAACACAGACTTTCATCTGTTCCAACTGGCTACTTAAAACTGGCAAAAGGGTTTTGCAGTAGGAAAAAGAGCTAAAAGAGTAAACACCTTATTATCGTAGCTTCTAATTTGTGTATTATTTTGTTAAAATCCACCCAGACAATCCTGACAGTATCTGTCAGGAGAGAGGCTGTGTCCCATAGACAGTGCAGAGTGAGATCAGTCACTCAGGCTGAACATGTGGTGTTTGTGCCACTAAGTGACTCATTCACTGCTTATAGAGGGGTGTCCCTAACCAGACCACATGTATTAGATCAGGTTACCTGTGTCTGCATCTGAGACCCTACAAGGGACTTTGAGCAGTAATTTAGCCTGTATTTGTTTTTTGAAAGTTGATGAGACACTTGATATCATGTTTCTCTGCCTCATATCACACATCCAAATATTGCACTTTTTAACTTGCAGTTATCTGATCACGCTGATGTTTGTAAATCCGCTGTTCGCCTTGATTCGAGTAGGTGTGCTGACTTGAACAGCACTTCATTTTGCCCTGGGTGAATTCTGTGTTTCCAGGTGCATAATCTATAAGCGCGGATGTTCAGATGTCTCAGACTTGACTCTTCTCCATTTAATACACTTCATGCTCCACTTCACAGCAATAAAGGCACTTTACAACGTAATGTGTAGGGCTGTAGCCTCCAGTCTGGGGGGCATGAACAGAGGAGAACTTATGTACTGTACACTGAATACCCGCTGGCAGTCAGAAAACTGTACTGTATGTTACTGTATGTTACTGAGGTTTTCAGTGATTATCATGTGGTGACAGCTGACAGGATTCCAGCTTCTCCAGTTTGAGCATCTGACACATTTTTCCAGTCTTACATCAAAGGAAACTGAATATTAAGGACGCACTGAAATTACTTTTCCCTCATACTGATTTTGGTATGTATTGGCCAAGTACAAGCCGAGTACTGATCCGATACCAGTGTTAAATTAATGAGATATGTGCCTCACTATGTGGAAGAGACATCGATTATTCTTGTATGTGTGAGACAACATCAGAGTTGACTTAAATATTCCTAACATGTAAACAAATAGATATTTTTACATATGCATCTATTTCCGTCATCTCGGTCTGTATGTGGCACATACCGAGAACCGTTAATCTCATCAGCTTCACACATGGCACGTGTATTGTGTATGTGTTTGTGTTTGTGTTTGTGTAATGGCCCAAGCTGCTTTTCTCTGTCTTGAGGTTGCCTGATTGATTGGCAAATTAACATTAACAGTTTTTCCTGATAATTCATTGGCAAGTATTTTGGAAATGGTCTGTTCAGGGATCCCACACCACATCTAAGATTTGGCAATCATCTATTAAAAACAATTGTTTTATGTGCTATGGTGACAAAAATGTAAAATTCCCACACCAAGTAGTGAAAAAAATGTCTTTGCAAAGAAGATTGGTACATTTTTAATTTTTTTAATTTAAAGTACATTTAGAAAATGTGGGGCTCAGAGTGTCCTTAATGCACCACAGGCAGAGTTTTCCACATCATCCATATTTGCACCTGCAACATTACACAACCACAAAAAAAAAAGTATCAATTTGATGGATTACTTTCTCCAAGTAGGTTTCAAGTCTCTGCAAGTCCCCAAATTTCTCCCACTTCTTGCTGTTCATTGTGGTTGCGACTGGATTAGGCACTTATTCATGTATGGAATATGAAGCTTGTAATCATAAGATAAACGATAAACTCCTGATAAATGTCACCTGAGGCTACATTCACACCACTAAGTTCTAGCTTTAAATCACAATTGCTACATTCAGGCCTGGCATGCACGCTACTCTAGAGTCTTCAAGCATCGAAAACTGAAAAGTTTGGAAATGCAAACGTGAAGCAGTCCCCTGCAATCGCTTCCAATAGCAATATTACAAAAGTTCAATATATATCCATTATCGCTTATGCATTGTGCAAGCACAGTAATTAGAACATATTTGATTGTAACAATGTTTTCCTGTTTAGGAAAGCAAAAATCTCTCCTTAAACCTAAAAGATACAGTAATGTAAGATTTATCATGCTAATTCTCAATATTGACTGACATGAAAATGATCTTGTATAATTTTTAACCATATGGCCCAGCCTTGATGTAAAGTATCAGCTAACACTGACAGTTCCACCTCATCATCAGTCCAGGAAAACATGTTTGTATCGTCACTTGTGTAGGCTTAAAACGCTTGTTTGGATCGAGATCGTTACAACAAAAATTTAATAGTTTTGAGGTAGCCTGAGTCAGTGTCAGTAGAATAGAAATGATCCGTCTTAAAAATTAAGTAATAAATAATCAAGTATTTCTTCAGTTTTATCTCGGTGTTTGGTCCCCCCCACCTCCAGAGGGAAAAGTCTGTCTCCTTAGCTGCTAAATGCTCCACTATGTTAAGCTGCTCCTCTTTGACTGTGTGTCTGTCTGCTGTTTGATGTTGAGTTGGCAGTGGACAGTGGCCTTATCAGAACCCGTTTGCACATACAGTAAGAGTGGTGAGACTGACCTGGAACAATGAAATTGTAGGATGTAAAACAATGGCCAATAATTCCCTGCGGTTTGATCTCTTAAGTTCTCATCCACGCCAGATGTGCGCCAGATGTGCGCCAGATGTGCAAAGGCCTTAAGACTGACATCTTTCAAACTACACCTATAGTCATTTGATCCTTTTCGGCCCTTTTACATCTTAAACATTCATTAGAAATAATTTATATTTGTCAGCTCAGCTTTCCTTGTTTTTGTATTGATGTTTAAGTGCAGTTGCAGGTAGAAAAGACTCAAAGTCCCCTGCACAGTAGGAGGCAGTGATGGAGTGAATCACACAGCAGTCCATCCACCTCCTGTCTGTCAGCCCCAGGCAGGAGAGCCTTACTCCCCCTGCCCCTCATCCTCCACCCACCCCACCCTCCCTGGCTCTGTGTGACATTTGTGTGACACAGAGACACACAAATGTCCTGCCAAGGAATACCACTGCCACATGTCCCCCGCTAGCTGTTTCTCTCAGCTGTGAGGACACTCGCACGCAAGTCTACATTGCTGACCCTCAACCAAACTGAGTACATTTACTCAAATACAGCTGTACTCATTAGTTACTAATTTGACCTAAGCAACTAGTCTTAGTTTTAGGATTTGTTATTCAGTCAACTATCAGTAAACTCTAGTCAGTGACTCTTTGGGTAACTGATTACTTGTTGAAGTAATTTTTCGTGTAAGAATATCAAACATCTCAGGCATTCATCTTCAATAATGTGAGGTTTTGTGGCTTTTACATGTTATAAATTACAGTTAAGTGAACCATTATGAAGTTTGGACTGACAAAATAAAACACGTGAAGGTGGCACTTTGACTTTAACTGTGATGGGTGTTTCTTACTGTTCCTAACAATGAAAATAAATAGTCTCTGTCCTACACAAAATAATTCAAAACTAACTCTCAACAAGAGTTCAGTGCTGCTAAGAATTCCTCTGCATTTAATACTTTTACTTTTGAAAGTGTTAAGTACATGTTGTACATGATATTTACAGTAGGTACTTGAGAAAAAATTTGAATGCAGGATTTTACTTGTATGAGAGTACTATTACCATTTGTTTTTGGTACTTTTACTTAAATAAAAGATCTAAGTACTCCACTACTGACACACACACACGCAGTCAAACTTGGCCTCTCTCTGAGGTTCAGCATGTTGGAAAATAATTGGCAAGTCCGAGAGAAAGAAAGAGGGAGCAGCTAAGGACGGCGTGAGATGGCTGATTTCCATCTTTTCCTCCGCTCAACAGTCGCTCCCTCTGTCTGTGAACCAGAAACCAGTCGTATTGTTCTTTGGGGTAAAAAGTTCATTCTTTTATTTTTGGAGTCCTTCTGTTTTACACGGAGTCTAAAAATAGCAGGACAGTTTGTGTGAGTGTGTGTGAGGGGGGGGGGGGGGGTATGCTGTCATCCTGGAAAAGATCAAACTCTGCATTAAATCACATCTACAGTTACAGTACACACACATACACCCACTCACTGATTTTGAGAGTTAAATGCAATGTTTCCCTTAACGTCTCACGACTCCGTTTGGCCTAAAACTCTCCTTTACTACAACATGCTGAGTGTGCTGTTGTCTGTGGGCGCTCTAAATTTAAACCGTGTTGGTCCTTGTGCTGTTTTCCTGAAGAGAGGTAGGCTCACAGCCGGCGTGACTCAGGCTCTAGATATTCATGTAACGCTTTCAGGCTGGCATGTTCCTGCTCGCTGCACACGATTTTGATAGTATCACATCTCTCCACTTAATCAGAGTGGTTTGTTTTGGCAAAACACATCAATTATCTTCTGGTGACAGAAGCTGTCAGATCATATTCACACATTCCTCATGTCAAAGATGTGGATGGAAAAATAATTGAGGAGAAGGGAAAACACGCAGTACAGATTATTATTGACATTAATGATTGATTTGTTGGAATTATCAACTCACAAAAATGTCCCTCACAAGTTGTCTGACCAACAAGCGTTTAATTTATAATCATATACAAATTAGAAGCTTGAAACTGAGTGATTTGCCTTTTGTGATTGATAGCTAAAACAATTATACGCAAAGATTATAGTTGAGTATCTAATTAAATGCAAAAGTGTGATCAAATACACTAATTTGACAGTTTATTAAGCACACCGAGCTAAAACTAATGCAGTCTAATACAGTCTTGCCCTAAATCCTCTCTTCAGGGAGAATACAATGTTCTCTCTAAAAGCAAGTTTAAACAAAAACATGTTGTAGTTTGTGGTCTGAGAGCCAAAATTCTGCATGATATTTGTAGATAAATTAATGGAATATCATCCAACTCATCCCCAACTGTATCATCACCAGTTACCGTTGTTTACGGTAAATGTGTTTGACGCCTACCTACAGAAGAAGAAGCAATCAGACAGGTGAGAGGTAGCACCTTTGACAAGCAAATACTGTTCCTGATTTGAACTTGATTGCCATTCCATTCGAAGTAGTTACCTTGTGACTATCCAGCTTTTTTTTCATTCTGGTGAAGAGGAGGAAGAGGCATGGAGTCAACGTTCCAGATGTCACATGACGCAGAATACAGACGTGCTGACCATAAATAGAGATTTCCAAAGTCGATCATAATTAACTAACTGATCTGTTCTTGACTGAACTCTGTTGTGTTTGTCCACCTCATTCTGCTTATTTTGAAGCAGTGTTTTCTATACTTTTGCTCGCATGGCATAGAAAAATTAGGGTGTGGTGATGTAAATATATCTGCACTGATCAACGATTCTATGTTCCGACACAATAGCCTTAATAGCCCATCACCCATAACGCTGTAGTACAACCAAGAGTGGACTGTTTCTGTAATTCTCGGTCGTATACCAATAAATTAAGGTTATAAACATCATCTTTTAAAACCAGAATGTGAATGTGAAAAATAAGGTGTCAATTAAGTTGCCATAGCTGTTGCATTGATGTCTCAGTTACATATTTTATCAACATCAACTAAATTTATATAGGTTTGAATTGCATTCAACAGATACTAAGTGTTACAGGGTTCTGATCGGGATCAGGTGATCAAAACCGTGATGAAGATTTATTAGACATTTATTAAAACAATGAATCAAGAAAATCAGTTTGTTGCCGCCCTTGTCTGTTGCATTTAAAATCGTAATACAATCAATAACGATGATGATAGTAATTAAGAGATGAGTGAGATAAAGCAAAATAGCAACCTTTGTAGACTTTTATTGACATAAAGGGAGAACCGCATTCAATTTCTTCCTTTTGTTGAGAGAGCACACCTTCACCATCTTCTTACGCCTTCACAAATCCCAATTTTATTCTTCGTGTCATCCCATGTGCCTGAGGGCTGGCACCTCCTGGAAATGAGCACGCCTTTTTTTTCCTTTGCCCTGCTGTGATGACGGCGGAGGGCTGCCAAGAAAACCTGTCGTGTGTGTTTGTGTTTGTGTGCGTCTGTCTCAGCGTGTGTGAACATCCAGTTAACTCGGTGACCCAAGCTTTTAAGCTCCACTTTAGGAGTGAGACATGGGTCACATGGCATACACACACAAACACACACACTGCATGTGCTGATAGTCCTGCACATGTCTTTCTTAATAGTGTTACACATAATTTCCCACTTCTAGCAGATGTCCCATTTCATTGATAAATCAAAGTTGTTGTATTTATCAGGTCTAACAGATTTAATGGTTTATTTCTTTACACTCTTACTGAAATTGCTTTCCTTTCCCTGATTTTTTTCGATATTGTGGTTTGCCAAATGTGTCACTGCAGTGCTTCAGAGGAGACACGCATGTTTTTCTCCCACTCTGTAAAAGTATAAAAGAAACATATCTGAATGACACTTGTGTATGCTCAGTTGGACGCAGCCCAGAGAGCCATAATCCCATCTTTTTAGTTTAGTTGTTTTTGGCATACAGCCTGAGGTTTGGCATGTACAGGAAGCATCGAGGGCAACGAGTCTGTACAAGAGCTGTTATCAGCCGCCGCCAAGTCGAGTATCAGGGTTTGTACTGGTTGGTTGGACTGAGCAGTTTCAGCAGCAAGTGTGGTTAGCCCAGTCGGAAAAACGTGTGGGTCAGTCACCACCTGCTTTGTCACACAGTATTCAAACGTGTTTATTACCCTATTTGAGGTTGCAATTCTTATATGACTGCAGTCTAGCCCAATGTGTATCCAACTTGCGTAAGTACCTGTAGAAATGATTAGTTAGCTTAGCATGATTTTAGACCCCATTCACACATACATGGTTATTTTTTAATTGAAAAAGAAGTGAAAACAACCTTGCTACAAGCCAAAAACTTTTTTTTCTCCTGCATGTCAAAACTGAAAATAGAGTAGATTGCTTAGATATACAAAGTGCCTCTCCACATACTGTATATATTACTGTCAATGCACTGTCATTACATTTGTGATTGCTGCTCTTTTCATCTCTGGTAGACTTTTTCTTCTGTATAAATACTTTAAACATTGTTACACCTCTTCTTTTATGTTAGACACTGTCTTTTCTCCATAATGTTGTAAATATTGTTATTTTGTTGATGTGCTCTGTCACACACAACATCTAGTGCCTGTCTGTCTGGCCTGGGAGAGGGATCCCTCACTTGCTGTTCTCTCTGAGGTTTTTGTTTTCCCACCCACATTTTATTTTGGTACTTATATCGTGGGTTAATAGCAGAGGGGTTGCACCTTGTTAAGCCCCATGATGCAAATTGTGATTTGTGAATATACTCTATACAAATACATTTTGATTGATTGATTGATTTTCTGTCTTCACTCTGGAAGGAACTTTCTAAAGCTAAGTTTGAATTTGGATATAGGTCAATTCACACAGCTGCATTTTAGAATTTTCTAAAATAAAAAACACATTACGGTATATTGTCTCTTCCTCCACTTTTTCCTGTTTTGATGGTGATTGTAAAAATACTCTCCTTAAAAAGACACATATAACATTATATAACATCATTTTGTATAAAATGTACTGTTGAGTGTCATTATCATCATTGTTGACGTGATTCTCATCCCATCACTTCACAGAGGCGTGTCCCATCTCAGCTCCACTCAGAGTTGGTGTCCTCAAATGTCATTTCTCCAAACTTCCAGGTGTTTTTACATAGCACAGGATCCATCCCAACTCATCACTCTTTATTATTCGCATTCTGACATGCAGGGTTGTTTCACTTCCTCCTGAGTGTACAGTAACCCCCTGAGGAAGCTGGGTTTTTGGGGTGTGTCAGGGGGATACAGCAGCAGTAAATGGACGGGTATGCAAACAGACAATATATTGCCTGTCTGTGCGTGCATGGCGGGTGAACATTGCTACTCAGCGTGCAATACTACCCACACGCAATCCCTTTTTGGTAATTAGATGCAGTGTTCATACATGTTTCTGTCTGAGTTTTGTTTTGAAGTCTTTTGTTGGTTTTATTGCCCTGGAAATGGTTAGATGTTTACACGGCATGTCTTCAGATGTGACTGAAATGTAAAACTGATTTATACTCTGGACTGGGTTTGATGCATTTTCTAATATTTTTTTTTACCATAATGAATATGTTGTTTTGATGTTTATTCATTTTCCACAGGACCCAGCCAGCAGTTTGGAATTGATAGTGAGAAACCTTGAGGACCTGTGAGTCAAACAAAGAAACCAGAGGAGGAGACGTTTCTATATAAGAGGAAAAGCAACAGGATAAATACCGAAGATGGGGAGAAAAAAGATTCAGATAGCCCGGATAATGGATGAACGGAACCGACATGTAAGCATACAGAAGGCTTTCACCTTTCAGATGTGACAGTAATTTAACATGTTTAAAGACACGGCAGCGGTCAGTTAAGGTTGGCCCTATGACATGTTCACAACACTGAGGATGAAACTTTCATGTGACAGTTTGCCATTAGTGTCACAGCAAGTTTTAATAGTTTGGCTAAGACGTACATCTACAAACCGATCCGACCAATCAGAACATGACATACAATATTGACAGGATTTAGTTTTGGAAATGCCGAAAAATAAAGCTTAGGGGGGATCCTCCACACACCATCGCAACATGGGAGTATGTATACAAATGTTTTTTTTGGAACTTTCATCCGTCTAGAAAACAAAAAAGAGCCCTGTACTGCTGGGTGTTACAGTTATAGTCTAAACCAGTTTGTAATGTCAGTCCTACATAGAACTCAACAATAAACTACATTTAGTAGTGCACGATTTAACGTAAAGACTAAACAAGAAAATACATACAAAACAGAACAAGATGTAAACAATGCACAAAACATACTCAATTTAACAATCCAATAAAAGCAGCATGAAATGACCAGCACCGGATCTTTCATGACCACGACTGAACCCTCTTTAAAAGCTGCTTCAATTAAGTCTACAATGATCTTTGACATGAATTTGAGTCCTGAGGGTAAAAAGTTCACATGTCAATTCTCTGGATCCAAAAGAGCTGTCTGACCAAATACAGTTTGTGCCAACCAGAATGGCACACAGTAATCTCACTGGTAATTAACTAAGTGATCAGCAACACAACAACCTGTGAGAGAACACTTTTTCTTTCAACTTATCTTCTTTAGCAGTGATGCTGTTAAAGGGATAGTTCACCCAAAAATGATAATTCACTCATTATCTACTCACCCCTAGGTCGATGGAGCGGTGGATGAAGTGTTTGAGTCCACAAAACATTGCTGGAGTTTCAGGGGTAAACAGTGTAGCAGCCGAATCCAGGACAACTGAAGATATTAGGGACTTATCTTCAGACATAAAAAAACAACAGACAAAAAACATAACATGCCTCCATACTGCTCGTGTGGTGTAATCCAAGTGTCCGCAAGCCCCAACATTCATATTCGACTCGAAACAAGGTCATTTACACCATGTTTTAAGCCTAAATGTCCAACAAAAATGGCTAAGCTAGCTGACGTAAACATTTCCGATGGTCCCTGAATGCACCTCGTCAGAAAAAATATCACAAGACTTTTAGGCTTAAAACTTGGTATAAATGACCTTGTTTCGAGTCGAATATGAATGTCGGGCTTGCAGATACTTGGATGACACCACACCAGCAGTATGAAGACATGTTGTGTTTTCTTTCTGTTTAGTTTTTTTACGTCTGAAGATAAGTCCCTAATATCTTCAGTTGTATTGGATTCGGCTGCTACACTGTTTACCCCTGAAACTCCAAAGTGTTTTCTGGACTCAAACACTTCTCCCACTCCCCCATCAGCATTGGAGTGAGTAAATAATGAGTGAAATATCATATTTAGGTGAACTATCCCTTTAAAGCCAATGCTTCACGTGTTACATATGCATGTCACATTTTTTTGGGTGAAATTTTAGAAATGTTTTTCCAGCACACTGTCTTTGGCTTGTATCTAAAGTTTCTGAGACATTGAGTTTTTTTCACCCAAACCTGTGAAAACCATGCTTGACAAAGGCACTTTTTTAACAGAACTTATTTATTTAGTTGATTGTATTTTTTTAAAGCCTCCATATAAATAAGATTCTGGTAGAAGACACTCATTCATTCACTGTCTCCTCCTTCGTCACACTCTAACACAATACCAGTCACATACAGACGCACTACAGTTCCTCAAACTGGTGATATCATGTCATATGATCCTCACAAGCTGTCTGACTCCCAGTCAGAGGGGCTGTATGTGAGCCTGTATTCAACATGTAAGACCCGCTAGCTCAATTCAAAGAATATTACACCTGAGTAATAAGAGCATACTGTCAAAGGGAGTTTTATGCGTAGGCATTGTCACACAATTGTACACACAAGTGTACACACGCATGCACACACACACACACACACGCACGCATGCACACGCACACGCGAACGCACACGCGAACGCACACACACAGACTAAGTCCTGTCTGGGGGAGTGGTTCCTCTTTTCCTGTTATGACAGGAAATGCAGGCACATATGCTTCCTGACCCCAGTAGCAGAGCAGCACTGACCCCGTCACAGTCCTTCTGTGGACTGTATGATGGTAGAGCAATATGTGAGTGTGAGTGTGAGTGTGTGTGTGTGTGTGTGTGTGTGTGTGTGTGTGTGTGTGTGTGTGTGTGTGTGTGTGTGTGTGTGTGTGTGTGTGTGTGTGTGTGTGTGTGTGCAAACTATGAAAAGGAGGAGTGTGAATTTATCTTTGAAGGAACATACCAGTATGAGTTTAAGCTGCTCTGTCACTATATTCCAGTTTTGATGTTATATTCATAGCTCTGGCTGTGGTTGTAGAACTAGCTCTGATTGATGACTGATCAACCCAAGCCAGAAAGGTGCAGCAGTTAAGGATTGATCAAACTTTCCACATTCCTGCCTTAGCTAGATCAGGACCAAGGAGATTTTTTTTTAATTTATAATGAAAGACTGTTATAATTATAATTCCAGATGAAAACATGCAGGTTATTGAGAAATGACTATGATTACACTACACATCAGCTCATATTGTAATGACAGTAATGGACACTTGGATTATTGTTGTAGAAATCAACATTTGACCTGATAATGGCACCAGATGGAAAGTCAGAGAATGACTTAAGTTCTCACATATCCTACTTCAACACAATTCGGTTAACAAGCAATAATGCTTCAAAATGTACTGAAGATCAACCAACCATGATCAGTAAAACTACAGCCATGTATGACTGACAACATTTCCTCTCCCTCTTTACCTGCTCTCTTCCTCCAGGTCACGTTCACCAAGCGCAAGTTTGGTCTGATGAAGAAAGCATATGAGCTGAGCGTGTTGTGCGACTGTGAGATTGCACTCATCATCTTCAACAGCACCAACAAGTTGTTTCAGTACGCCAGCACCGACATGGACAAAGTTCTGCTCAAATACACAGAATACAACGAGCCCCACGAGAGCAGGACCAACTCGGATATTGTGGATGTAAGAAACACACACACACACACACACACACACACACAGACACACACTAGATCTATCAGTTAGCTCATTGACAGAAAAATAATCAGGAGCAATCTGATTAGTTGTTAAAGGCATTTCTAATGTTTTTTTAATATCATTGTAAACTGAATATTTTTGGTTCTCAATGAAAGTCCAAAATAATTTGTATTTTGACTATTTCTTAACTATTTCTAACTGAATATCTTTTGGCAAATTACCCCCCTACTTTGTTCTTTGATTTTGGCAAATCAGGATGGTAATAGTACCATAGTGAAATTAATAATTCCCTGTTAGCAGTTTCTGTTTGCAGCATACAGACAAATATCACTGGATCACTGTGATAAGGAGGAGAACTGAGAGGTGACAGCTTCACCGATATAAGAAGCATTTCTTTCTCTATGATATTCAGTTGGGTTTATAGATGCTTTTTAACGATGGATAACGATCATAGTAATTTCCACGGAAAGTCCTATTGAACCTAAAAACAATCTGTGAAGGAGCCTCGCAGTATGAAAACGTCTGTTATAGATTCAACAACTGAGTAAATGAATAAAATTCTTCAGAATAATCCATAATAAATATGATCAGGCTGGAAACGACTGGAGGGACTGTGTCGCAGATGCTTGTCAGGAACTTCATTTCTCTGTGTGTGCATTAGTGCGCACGTGTGTGTATGTGTTTGTGTGTGTGAGAGAGAGAGAGAGAGAGACAGCATTGCACTAGAACATAGCAAAACAGTTGTACTAGATTTAACCTTGTTCTGCTTTGAATTATGTAATAGTGTTAGGAGAACACAATGGTGAGGGTATGGCACATGCAAATACACACACACTCTTTGAACACCTACACACACACACACACAGTGTGGATATTGGCTAAGCACACCATGTCACCAAGGTTAAACCTAAGCTGTCAAAAGTCAGAGAGGAGGCAGGAGTCTGTTGCTTCAACACTGGGAAGTGAGCAGGAGTTTTTTATTCCTGCTCTGTCTTGTGGTTTCATTTAAGAAGTCATGAAACATTGATCAAGAATAATGTGGAATGTAAATAGAAAAAGGTGCAAACCCTTGCTATTGATTACAGTGAGATTTTAAATGGTTTGGGTCTGTATAGATATTTTTCCTGGAACTTTTCCCCAACATTCCTCCCTAATTTAGAGAATCCTGCGGGCTCTGAGCATGGCACACTCTTTTCTCCAAAGCGCTCCTAATGGCTAACATCGAGAGGCAACTTAATACTATTGTGACTAAAGTGGATGCAGCATTGTTATGCTTTGTTACTATTGCATTAGATCTGGTAAGATTGCAATTCAAGATTTTCACAGCAGGGTCAATTGTCGACTGACTCCTTGTTATAAGGCACTTATTCATGTCTTATTTAGAATTTTGGTGACTTCCAAACATTTAAAAACCTCTAAGCCTCAAAGGGCACTATATTAAGAACAAGGAAGGATGTTGCTACTGTGAGTCCATGTGTGTTCTCCTTGTGCACATGTATGTGTGTACCTGAGCTTTTCTTTCCACGCGGCCCACCACATGGCCTCTTGGTCAGCCCCAACAGAACCAGTTTTATATGCTCTGTAATCCTCTGTAATCTGCCACAATCCTGTTTGGCTCATTACTGTAATCTGCCCAGGCAGCCGCTTCATCTCTGCTCTCTATGTCCACAGTCTGCTGCTCTCTGCTCTAAACTGTATCTGCATCCTCTTCACCCGCTGTGTAGCATTTCCTCTGTCACTACTGTCCAGCTTCCTGTTCTCTTGTGTTCAGATCGTTCTCACCCACCCACCATCCTCCTGTTGGGTTTGCCAATCTGAGGAGAGTGTTGTGTATTGGTGCTTTGGTTAATGATTACTATTTCACAGTATTTTATTTTCCACACACAATTTTTAAGTCCATCCACCCAGCCCAAATGCTTCCCACCTCGTAGATGGACATTGTTTCCGTTTCTGCTCTTAAATATTAAATGGATGGTTCAATCGCTTCAGAGCTTATTAGCCGCTGCCTTCATGCAAGGTTCATGCTAATAAGGGAGCAGGCAAACTGATCAATTTAGGCCAGAGGTCATGTGTCTGAATGAGATGGGGAGTGTCTGAATGAGATGGGGACTTCGAGGCAGCCACAGCAGAGGAAACTCATGTTCCCCAAAAGGAGGTACCTCAGTTGGCTCTTTTTTTAAATTACCCAACATTGAGCAAACTACATCAACAGAGTGTGGCTCAGGTCACATTTTTATGTCTGTACCCGTCCAAGCCCAAAGGAAAAAGGAACAGAGCTTGACCCAACAGCAGGCTTTCTAGTTTCTTTTTTCCGAACCCGACTCAAGCATGACGCAGTTCATAAAATCTGCACTGACCCTGTCTCTAAAACGAATGGCTGTTACTTATTTTCCCTGATTACTGACTTGTGTAGTGTAAATAATCAAGTTGCAGATAGCCCAGCCAGCGCGACAGAACTCTATTCAAAGCCGAATTTCATTTGAAATAATCCGGTCTCGATGGGCTCAGATCTGGTATCAACAGGGTTTTACTTTGTAGTAAAAGGTGGAAACCCAAGCAATTTCGCATTGTCCATCCGTTTTTGTGAACGTAATATCTCAAGAACACCATAAACAAATTTCTTTAAATTTGGTGCAATCATTCACCTCGACTCAAGGTCCACTGATTCGATTTTGGTGGACAATCGTCAAGGTCACGGTGACTTTGAAAAGTATATTCAAGATTTTTTTCTTTCTTGATGTCTTAAGATCAGCTTGAGGGAATGTCTTCAAACTTGGTACAAACGTTCAGTGGAACTGAGTCGACTTTTGTGGTTGAAGGTCAAGGTCACAATGCCCTCACAAAGCTCATTGTGTTTGCATTGTGAATGCAAAATCTCTGGAATTATTTAAGGAAATCCTTTCAAATATGGTACATATGTTCACTTAGACTCACCGATTAATTAATTCGATTTTGGTGGTCAAAGACCAAAGGGCGACGTCACGGTGGCCTCACAAAGCCAATGTGGACACCAGTAAAGGTGTCCAGTGTCCTGTGTTGTTAACCATGTGTTAAATGCCATAGGGGAGTTAAAATAAAATTTTACTCAAGTTGATGCCCCAAAACCCAAAGATATTCTGTTCACCATTATGCTCCCATGACTTAGAGCATTTAGCTGATTAATCTAAGAGTTTTAATTGCAACAGAAAA
This sequence comes from Hippoglossus hippoglossus, assembly GCF_009819705.1. NCBI lineage: Eukaryota > Metazoa > Chordata > Actinopteri > Pleuronectiformes > Pleuronectidae > Hippoglossus > Hippoglossus hippoglossus. The sequence goes on from NC_047162.1 coordinate 1,576,973, forward strand.
GAAAGGGAGGTTGGAGTGCGTGGTTCAATGACAGTAGAGCAACATACTGTAGCTATGAAAAGGCTCTGCACCAATGAAATACACTATCTGCCAGACAGGAATTCAGTAGAAGAGAGGCTCCTTTGTTTTGGTCATCTCTTTTTTTCCTTGTGTGGCGGGGTGGCATGTGCCTATCTTGTGTGTGTGTGTGTGTGTGTGTGTGTGTGTGTGTGTGTGTGTGTGTGTGTGTGTGTGTGTGTGTGTGTGTGTGTGTGTGTGTGTGTGTGTGTGTGTGTGTGTGTGTGTGTGTGTGTGTGTGGGTGTGTAAAGAGTGCAGGTCAGACAACTATCAGCTTATTGTATTGTGTTCATTTAGCCTGGGAACTTTGCTGCTATTTATAAATCTGAGGAGTTCTGCATTCTTCACTTTTACTCCGTCAACCTTACTTTGTTTTGGCCCACTCTGCTCTCTGTCACTCTCTCTCTCTCTCTCTCTCTCTCTCTCTCTCTCTCTCTCTCTCTCTCTCTCTCTTTCGCTCTCTTTCGCTCTCTGTGGCTCCATGTTGTTTTAGATTAGAAACAGATGAAGTTTTCAATAAAGCTGAGCGTGCACATGCGCACACACTGAAGCACACGCCAACGCTTGCATGTGCTCACGGACTAAGTCCAGTTCCTTTGTGTTGGCTGTGATCCCTCCCTGCTAAATGGCTGGAAACCGGTAGTGGTCTAAAAATAGCGCAGAACACAGCTAAGAATAGCCATGACGGGCTGTGAGTGTGTGCGACTGTGGTTTGCCTGTGAATGACTGAGTGTGTGCGTAACTGTGTGAGCCACAGGAGGAAAATAGAGAAAAGGAAGAGAAGCAACTTAAAGCTGAGCAACCACGTCTTAGGTCCCCTCCTTCATTTTCCCCTTGTGACCAGTCCACTTTGTATTTGTGGAGCTGAGGAACTGTTTGTGTCCAGTGTTCATATACTCCATCTAATAAGATTGTTGCTTAGATATCCTGCTCAAGTATGTGTAATAATTCCTGTAGGTATATGTCAGTGATTATGGTAATTCCAACGTGTAAAGCTCCAATACAAGTCAGATGTTCAAAATCTTACTTAAGTAGAAATAAAGATAAATGTAAAAGTACTTTGTTTAGCAGTAGATTGTGTGTGACTGACTCTGGCTAACATTATTAGATTCAAATTGATGACGGTTTTATCTTTAAGAGAGTGTTGTTTTAAATACATTTTGAATGTAAATGCTTTAATTTAAAAGTAACTTGTAGCGGTCTAGCGCTGTAAAAATACAATATTCCCCTCTGAAATAAGTAGGTGTATATTTCAGAACTGCGCATACCTGAGGAAACAAAAGTAACATTTTTATAACCATATTTTCACACATTTAGATCAGATGTTGATACAGTTGAGAGCAGGTGGTGCTTTCAGAACCATTGGAGATGTTTCAATTCATTTGATTTAATTATTTGGTTCCCTCTGGTGACCATTAATGTCAGTACATAATATTTTAATAGATATTTCAGTTTGAACCCAAAGTGGTGGACGGGCTCAATTAACGAATGAATGAATGAGAAGCACCGAATTCTGACAAACTGATTTTGACTATTTATAACTGTTTGCTTGCGTGTTGAATGGTGGTGATATATGGTTCTACCTCTTCAGCTCTTCAGAGGTTATTCAAATGAATCACTGTTGTATTGAACACTGCACTGAGTGTCTGTTCAAACAGATAGCCTAAATGAAACTGTCCTTTTTAAACATTTTAACGGAGCTATAAAAGTGTCTAAAGCACTTTCCTTCTCTGCTCCCATGTTATGATAATATCCTGGAAAGAACTATTTTAATTGTTATTTGTAATGTTTAACTAATTCAGATGAATTGCTGGTAGACCACAATTAAATGTTATATGTGCTGATCCATAAATAGATCTTATTGTTTAGCAGCTCTAAGTCATGAAGAATCTGAGTAAATAAAGAATTAACTACACAGGTATGTCCTTCTGAGAAACTCAGATGGATGTTGCCGTCAATTTATGAACTATTTTCACTTGGAATATCCTAATAATTTTAGCTCTATTTATGACAAATTATGTCAGTTTTCAGTTAATTTGGATGTAAACCATAATTAACTGTTAAATAAAGGGTATTTCTTATGTCTTTAGTGTAGGACTATTACTATAAATATGTGCTGCTCTAATTCTGGCTTAGCAGTTGTAGTGGGATGGTGTAAAAGTTGCACGTCATGTTCCCTGGCGCACGCAGGCACATACGAGCATCATTTGATGTGGAAGTGGTGAAGCAGGAGGAGAAGACCACCCACGAAATAGAGAGAGCAGTGGAAGCAACTGAAACTGAGAAAAGAAAATCAATGGAAAAGAAAAGTAGTGCGGATGGAGGTGTAGATGGATGTGGGAGGAGGAAGAGCAGTGTGTGTGTGTGTGGGGGGGGGGAGTTATGGGGGCAGGCTGGCATGGTATTATGGCATCCTCCCTGTCTGTCTCCAGTGCCTCCATAGAGCTGTTCAAACCACCTGCCACCATACACACCCTGACACACACATTCCTGACCAGTGGTGTAAAGTAACTTAGAATATTTACTCAAGTACAGGACTTAAGGGCTTGTTCTTTCATTTCGTAGCATTTTATGCTTCTCTATCACTTTAAATGTAGTGCAGCGTAGTATAAAGTAAGTACAGTATAAAGTAGCATAAAGTAGAAATACTCATTTACAGGTATAAGAAAATGTTGTATCTTTATTGGTATTGCTACCTTTACTAGTGGTCTTAATATGTGCTCCTTAAACAACCATTCAAGGTTGAAATGATTCCATATTTTCACACAAAGCAAAGATTAAAGTCTGTAAAAATAAATTTAGATAAGTGAATCAGAACTTGTTCATCTCACCACCCCTCAAATTTATCTGGTGACCATTTGGAGGGACCAGACCTCTAGGTTGTGAAGCAGCGGACTAAAATATCCAAGCAGCTCAAAGCTGTAAAATGCTGCTGAAGCATTAATGATTCAGGATTAATGATTCAACAATGTCAGTTCATGTCAAGTACTTTTACTGTGATACATTTTGTTTAATGTTTCTGAACTTCAAGGCTAATTTTAAATACAGTTTTGCATGTAATTGAGTAGTTTTACTATAAGGTACGTACTTTGTTAACATAACCCATTCAAGTGCTTGTTTTTGTTTTTTTTATTGAAAGAGGAAGGAGTGGGTGTGCAGTAGTGACACTGTGTACAGTGTGCGTGTTTGAAGAGGGGAAAGTAGGCTAGAGGAGTCGGTTTTATGTTTTAGTAGAAGAGCCAGATTTGACAGATTGTGAGGGAGGGATGGGAGTGACGAGAGGCGCACAGGAGTAAAAAATAGCCTTCTACGGCCATCCCTCTAGTAGCCACACTAGCATTGGTGGTAGCTGCCTCACCCTTCTCCTCCCCCTCCTCTCACCCCCAAGCCTCTAAAGCAAAACAGGTGGACATGACTGGGATGAGTGGGATAGCTGCACTGGGCCAACCGCTGAGTCCTGTGTGTGTGTGTGTGTGTGTGTGTGTGGGTGTGTGTGCGCTACAGTCTTCCAGTGTCCAGTGACAGACTGGACTAATGGGCTGTGAAGTGCTGAAGCAAGGCCACTGAGAGCCAAACCACACACACACACACACACACACACACACACACACACACACACACACACGTAAGCACAACCAGCTTCATCATCATCTGATACCTGCGTTAGAGGAGAGATTTTACAATGCTTACATGAAGCTTACTGACGTTTGAGTCACGCACATGTTTGCCAAATCCACACATGAACTGAAGTGAAAGTCAGACGTATCAGGAGGTTTTATAATTTTTGTGTTTCCGATGTGTGTCATGTCTGATTGTTCTTTCTCTTTATTCTCAGCTTGTTTGGCTCAAAAAGTTATTGGATGATGATGATGATGATGCAAACTGAAGGGATACCTTCTCATATGGTGCTCTCTTGTGGTAGAAATATGCACTGCAGCATTTTTTGTTATAAGGATAGGTTCACATTTGTGCAGCATACATACACAAGAAATAATACATTGATTTTAATTTAGCAATTATCTTAATACAAAGTGCAGTTAACAGATCAAAAACCTAAATCATATGTGACCTTAAATCAGCAGCTGGTACTGAGGAAGTACTTGTCGGTTGTTCAAAGACTGTCTCTTGATGTGATCCATGACTGACTGTATCTTGGAACATCACTGCCACCTGTTGACCAGTGAAATACAGTGGTCATCTCTATGATTTTACATGTCATGTTTTTTTTTACCCCTTCTAACCAGACACTGCGTAAAAAGGGTTTAAACGGCTGCGACAGCCCCGACATCGAGGCAGATGACTCTGCTGGTCAGAGCCCAGAGTCAGACGACAAATACCGCAAAATCAATGATGACATCGACCTAATGATCAACAGACAGAGAATCTGTGTAAGTTCTCATTATTCTCTGTGTTTCCATCTAAGCAGTGTGAATGTTTATTCTCAATAATGTTAACTGTTGAATTTAATTGCACAGCAGGGTCTGCCTCCCTCCAACTATGACATGGGAGTGTCCATCCCAGGCAGTAATGCCAGCGGACTGCTGTACTCCCACCCAGGCATAGGAGGTGGTCTAGGTAACCACAATCTGCTGCCCATCTCACACACACACCCCTCCCTACAGAGAAACAGCATGTCCCCTCAGCGGCCCTCTAGCACTGGAAATGCAGGTATGTATGATATAACTACATAATCCTAAGTAAAGAATCCCTACTCTTGACCCCTCGATGTCTGACCTCATGTGTGTGTTGTTTTTGTCTATGTAGGACTGATGGGCTCAGAGCTGACGAGCACTGTGGTCTCCAGTGTGGGTAAGACTGGAACTGCATCATATTCCATAGTCACTACATAAGTTTCACAGGACTTGTGACCAGTTAAATTGTTAAATTAAATTAATCTGCAGCTATTTTCACTATTAGTTAATCACATGTCCTTTAATTATTTCAAAATTGTAATCTGGAATTTCTGCCCAATCAGATATTTTATACATTAAATGATGACTCGAACAATTATAGTAATGATGATGATTACTTGCAGCCCTGGTACATCTTTACATACACATTTAATCATGAGATGTACCTCTGATTTTAAAGATCTCTTATACACTAGTGTCCTGGTCAAGATACCTTAGTGATCATTAATCACAGAAATGTAACAACCAAAACAGAAACTTATTGACAACTCTTATTTGAAATCATTTAATCATTTAAGTCATTAAAAAAAGCCAAATCTTAAAGGTCTCCAGATCCGCTTCCTAAATATAAGGATTCACCATTATCATTATTTAAGGGGGTTGGGATCAGCAGAACATTTGAAGACGTCACTTTGGAGTTTTGGAAATTAGATTGAGTATGTGAGAAACTGAGAAAATAATCAGCAGAGTAATCGCTAAAATGATCTGAACTGCAACCCGACAAAAATATGACATGATGAATTAAACTAAATATGAATGGTTATAAAAAGTAACAGCAATAAATACATCATGACAGTATAAAAAAAATCCTAAAAACATTAAATGTATTAATAAAATCCTAAAACAGAAAAAACTGCAGATCACAATCTTATTATTCCAAACAAACAACCTGCTGGGTTCTAAATCAGAGAGAAAGGATAAAGCATGCACAAACCTTCAGAAACAAAGATAATTTATCAATGGATTGAAATTAAAACATGAATATACATTTTTGTGTCTCACTAGGAAATGGCAGCTACAGCAACCACTGCACCTCCCCGGGGCTGCTGTCTCCAGGAGGAGTCTCCAAAAACATGCAGGATAAGAGCCCTCCTTCGATGAGCATGAGCCGTAAGCCTGACCTCCGAACGCTGATGCCGCCCTCCAACAAGTGCAACAACATGCCAACTGTTGTGAGTGCCTTCTTCTCCATTCCACCCCTGTTTACTTAAATTCATTTGATTTTAACTCTGTTCATTTCACCGCAAAACGCACACTATTTTAATGCATGGAATAATTTTAGTTTGTGCTTTAATGCTGCCCTTCAAGTGTGAGGACGTTGACCTCATGTTGGTAAGTAGCATGTAAGGGAACATGTGGTGCAAAAGCTCTGAGTCTGGTGATGTTTGGGGGTCAGTACATCACAGGGCAGATTGACGTTTTTCACTGACCGCAGAAAAAAAGTTAAGAATTTTTATCCTCGGAAATCTGAACAATGTTCGAGGTTAATCACTGTAGTCGTTGCCCTCCCTCCCTCCCTCCCTGAAATTTGACAGACACATACTAAATATCCTCCATGAAAAACCTAGATCTCAGTTCCTAGTATTAAAAAGAAACCAAACGTAGTACCTGTGTTAAAATGTTAAGATGTTTTTAGACTATTTTCATTAGATGCAATGAGGCAACTGTAGGTTTGAATCAGTACAAACTGTTTACCTTTGGCGTTCCATCAGGGCAAGCGATATCTCTCTGTACATCTGATCTCAGAACAGCGTTCAGTCCTGAAGGATCTGATGTTGCCTGTTTGAATTCATTTAGTAATTTATGCTCTTTGGCAGCAGAGTGTTGTCTGTGGAAGCTAGCTTTGACTTCCAGCTGTTTCATATATTGTTTTTGCGGCTGTGACTGTGTCCGGTTGACCAAGCATGCAGCATGTTTTGGATGTTCTTGATCGTACCTCACAGTTTCCAACAGCTCCTGCCATTATCTGGCTTTAGGCTCAAATTTTCAGAAACTGACTTTGCACTCTGTGTTCTTCATGGAGACATTAAAATAGCCGTTGCCTCCTTTGTAGCAGCTGCAAGTGAGTATATTGCTCCACAAGTGTTGGGAATTTACGAGCAGAGTGACCCTGCCTAATAAACAGCACTGCAGGGCTTCACTGAGATTTTACTGAAACCACTCAAATGAAATGTCTCTGCAGCTTATCTGAACAGTAACATTTAGTGTTTGGTCCATTGTTTTGAGTGTGTCTTTGTGTTCAATGATTCAGGTTTTACAGATGTTCATTTCCATTGTTTGTGCAGAACCAGAGAATAAATCACTCTCAGACCGCTCAGACGCTGTCGACTCCTGCAGTGTCCATCTCTGCTCCGACTCTTCCTGGACAGGGGATGGGCGGATATCCGTCAACACTCAGCTCTTCTTATGGCACAGGTGATTACTACAGAACCATACGGCCGCAGACAGAGGACGGCTGCCTCATATAGCATCTAGTCATTTAATGAGGAGAGATTTCTTTTTGTTTTCTTCAGAGTTCTCTCTCGGAAATGACCTGTCCTCTCTGTCTGGATTTTGTGGTTCTGGTCTCGGATCCATGACAAGCTGGCAGCATCAGCAGATACAGAACCTGCAGCATCCAGCACTCGGACACATGGGGTAAGGGTTTCTGATTAAAATAACGTGTTTTGGTGCAAAAATTATAAAACACATATTTTCAGATAAAAAGGAAAAGATAGATGACAAAAACCACATGGCAGAAGAGAATTCAATGCATTCAATAACTTAATCTATCTCTATAAAATCTTTAGATCAAAAGTAATCTGATCATACCTTTTCATATTTGTTTGTAAATCATTCTACGTTAAACCTGGTCTGCACACATAAATACAATACTTAATAGGGAATTTAAGTTCATTTGTTTTTCAACTTTTACATAGGAAACAACTATATGAATTGGTTAAAGGTTGTTTAGTTTAAAAATGAAGGAGTTTGTTTAAATTCCATATGGTTAACCCAAGATTACTGAATCTCTATTGTGGGGTTACTCAAAGCTCAATGTAATGCCCATGGTTATTCATTTAGAACATAGATGACACAAATGTTGATGATTTTATGAGCAGATTATAGAGGAATTTTTAAATTATCAAAGTTGTTTTGATGGGTATTCATAAAATAATAATACTATGAATGTGTTTAGATGAGTTTGTATTATTAATAGAATATTTTGATTTAAAAAAATGGATACAGTCTTTCCTCTAGGATTTTTTCTTAGCAGTGGGGGCAGTGTGGCAGGTGAGTGGGAGGGTGAGGAGGGAGAACATGTGGGAATACTGGGATCAAAATCACATAAAATTTGCAGGAGTTGTTACTGGACAAAAGTTGCCTGTGGGTTGAGTGTGTACATTCAGGGTGTGACCCATACAGTGTGAGTTTATATTCAGCAGGTTCTGTTTGGGACAGATGATTAAAACATGCAACAGATTAATTAAAAAAACTCTCTTGTCCCACAGAAACTTGTGTCAGAACTCCAACCTAAACCTCAACTCCGGTCATCAGAACCTACACATCAAGTCTGAGCCAGCTTCTCCTCCCAGAGACCGGAGCATTGCCATGGTCGGCACAGGACTCGGAGGAGGCGTGACCACGGCTGGATACTCTACCTCTGCCAGGGGTCCCAACGAATCGGGCCGCTCCCCCGGTGACAGCGCATCCAGCTGCGGGAGCTCGTATGAAGGCAGCGAGGAGCGTGAGGATTATCACGGCAGCGACGGCTTCCTACTCCGACCTCTGTCCAGTCAGGAGGAGCGCCACAGCCCCTCAGTCAAACGGATGAGGCTATCAGAGGGCTGGGCGACATGATGGGGGCCGGTCTACAACCAGAGGGGAAGGGATGTTAGTAAAGTTACCTTATAGTGTTATTATTATTATTATAATCAAATTCTTATTGTACCGAGTGGGTGTGCTATATGTGTAATGGTAACATGTACGTGAGGGGGGGGCGGGCAGAGTCAGACAGTGATACAGTGATGCTCTGCTGTATTTACAACATGTTCTGTACACTAGAGCAATGACTCCTGGAAGATCACAACTGGTGAACAGAACTTGTAAGATATGGTTTTTATACTTTGAAAGCTGTGTCAAAAACATCTCATCAAAACGGAAGATTAAGGGGAGTTGACACCCAACTGTTCTTAGAAGAGGTAAAGGGTGACATTTTAGTGATTTTAGTGCAAGGATAGAAATAATGAAAAAAATAATTTCATAACATCCAAGGCCAGAAAAATGAAATATATTTTGGAAATGTGCAATAATCTTAGAATATGAGATACAAACACAAAAGGTCAAAATCGCCCAATTCATGTAGGTGATCGATTCAGCAGTTAAATATTAACCTTAGTGTGATTCTTTCAAACCTTAATCGTAATACTTACATGGGATGAAATACCAGAATTATGATATAGCATAAACATCAACAGATGCAGATCATTGATTTTTATTCCAAATAACTCAACTTATCAGTAAACCACTTAAATCCATGATTAATGTGATGCTTATTATGCAGGGCGTGTTAAGGAATAGCAACTTTTGCCTGCTTTAGTGCATTGAAGAGAATGAGTAATGGGTATAAATACACTGAAATTAACTTAAAGCAAAGTGGGTAATTTCTCCTTAGATGTTTTTGACACAGTCAGTGAGTGTGGCTGTTCTAAAGACTATTTCTTACATGTTTTACACAAACAGTTTAATGCAGGATGTCATTTCACACCAACATGTACTGAAGTGGCTGGAAGGGCTGATGGTATACATGCAATGTTGGCTTTGTGTGTGTTTGGGGATCGTGGGGGGGGGGGTTAAGTAAATAGCAAGTATGTTTAATGCACATTCACAGATGTGCACATGTATGCAAACTAACAAAGGTAAAGTGAATAAGTCTGGTACTCTGAACGGTGAAGCTACTTAATGAGATGTGGATCATTGGAGCCATGAGAGCAGGCGTGCTGAGGTGAAGCGCTTAGCGTCACCACCTCATACAGTACATGCCGTGTTGCAGGTTCAACATGTGTGCACACACAGAAACCTAAAGGCACATTTCGAAAACGTATGGAAGGTAAAGTCTGGCAAATAAAAGAGGTAGAAAGAGAGAGCTTGAGTAGGTACAGTAGGAGAGAGAGGGAGGTGGAGAAATGTAGAGGTGTAAGAGAAATGTTGACTGAGGACGATTAGAAACTTATTTGCAACAGGTTGCATAGAAAAGAAGCTTTGATGTGAAGAAACAAATCAGAGTTAGTAAGTAGTTTTCAGAGCACTGTTAGAAAAAAATGAGGATTTTTATTTTTTTATTATTTTGGTGGATGCAATCCAACAACACAAACGTATATGGAATCAAAAGTCATGTTAATCTTTTACTTTTTTTTACAGAGGAACTGAAAAGTAACCACTACTTAATACTTACTTGTTCATTTTAAAATGTATGGATTTGCACTTCAGATCTGGCTCACATGCTGTGAAGGAGAAATAGGACATTTATTACTAACTAAATACACCAATGAATAATCAGGGATGTAGAACTTCAAAACAAAATAAAAGTGGTGAGGATTGAAAAAAGGAAGAATAAATAAATTAATATTTAAGATGTTTGTTTTTAAGTAAACAAAGATAAGTAATCATAAAGTTATCAATTTGAATTGCATTTAAACATATAACGGGAAGTTTAAGCATCTATATGAATTCACATTGCTTCATAATCTTCCTCTGAAATTATATTTTTAAACTAACTCAAACTGACTAATTGACCAAATCGTCTCAGCTCTGCAAATGCTAAAATTGAAGATAACATTTTTAATTTTCTTTGACTTGACTTTCTGAAATCTGTGTTTTAAACCTTACACAAACTATATAAATTCACACAGACATCTGAATATTTAATGCGATGGAATTTAAATTTAAATGTTAAGTATTCTATAGTGGTTACAGGTCACAATTTGGTAATCATTTGTCTAGAAAATGTATATGGCTTCTCTTGCGTCCATACACCACAACCTGCATAATTTTCATATAAAATCAACAGCGTCTGTGGGTTTATGTAACGACTGGAGTGGTGAATTACACAGAGAGGGAGTTCAGTCTCGCTCCAGTCACACTAAAAGCCATATACAACTGGACAATGCTGTTACACTGCACAAACTTTATTGTGTTGGGTTTAAAAAGAGAGCTTCCTTCCTTACATCGAATTGATATTTTTGGATGTGTGCAGCTTTATTTAATTTGATAACAATATACAAACATGAAGAACATGTGCAAACCATTTTTTAACAAAGATTCTGGCAGATTTTAAGTTAGCTGTAAAGTGAAGTACAGATCCCCTTTAAAATCCGCTGTGTCGCTGGTGTCAGAGCCAACATCATCTCACAGAGCACAGAAGACAATCTGCCCTTCTCCACATCACCATTACATCTGCAGTGGTGGAAGAGATACTCAAGTAAAAACACCAGTACAACAGAAGTCATGTACTCAAAATCCTACTTTAGTATAAGTTCTGTATTGTCAGACTCGAGTAAACAGTTGCTTCCACCACTGCATGTTGTTGAAAGGTATTTAGGACGTATATCAATAATCTGTGCCTTGTACCTCAACACGGTCTGACACCAGTCGCAGCAGGATGAACAGTAGTTTAGGCTCTGATATCCACATTTTTGTACTTTTAAAGTGACAGAAGTGGCTAAGGGTTGTTCACATTTGAATATTTTGGTTTAAGAGCTGTATATTTGGAGCACAAACCCTCAGCCACAGTTCTGCACTCCACGTGCCCAGTTTACTGTAAATCCAGTGACTAAATTCACTCATTCAAATCCCTTTAGCTGTTCTAGTTTGAAAGACGCTGCTGTTGAGTTACAAACTACTTTATGATGCTGTTTAAAAAAAACGATGAAAAAAACCAGGGCAGAGCCCAGATGTATTTCCTCCTGCACTCCTTTTCTTCTATGATGACTGGAGTCTCCGGGTTGGTCGGCTTCCGTCTTACTGCACCACACCTGACTCAGCCTAACACAGCTCACTGAGGGACAGGGCCAGGAGCTCGTCCTCAGGCTTCAGGTTGAGTCGATGGGTGGAGGAGCACGTGGAACGGTGGAGTGTAAACTAACCAAAGTGTGAAATACCCTGTATACTTGTGTTTTTGGTTTGATTTCTTTAATCTGTAACTGCCTGGACTTTGTCAAATCCGTGCTTAAAAAGCCCTGATGAAATGATTTGAAGTTATTTTTATCTGGTGACGTCACTGAATGTCCTCTGTACTTTAAATGTACACCCCTGGGCTGCATTTTCCCCTCTTTCCACGCACGAGTGCTTGAGTAACTGCGTAAGTAAAATACTCTAAGAGATTGTTAGCGGCATAAGCTGGCCTTTGTCGCCACTTGGAGACATTGATTCTCAGAAGAGAAATACAGTGCACCTCTGTTGTCGCAAATCATGTACAGCGGTTCCCTCACTCAGAAAAGTGGTTGTATTTGTATTTTGCAGGAAAAAGAAAACTTTAAATATACAGGCTCTGTTACAAATGTCTCTGTGTGGTTTGTTATCATTGCTTCCTCACTTTCTACTGCACACTAGTTTTTATTTCATGCCAGAGATTTCAGCAGGAAAACATAAATATATATATTAAAAATATGTAAATGACCAGAACTTACAGCTGTTATTTGATTTGTTAATTTATTAACATGAACATATTATACATCACCTCAAAATATACTGAAAATGTTTGTTTCTGTGAGTTGATGCAGTTCAAACCCTGTTCTTTAAAAAGTTCCTGACAGAAAGGACATTTGAAGTAACACTTAGGTTCTAGGTGGGAATACTCACAGCTATAGCGATCCACTGTCGAACTCGGCAACTCTGGATTGTCTGATCCTTCAACTGGAGTCTGCTCACCATCCCCAACACCAGATTGCAGACATTCGGCCCCCACCCTCCAGAACGCTCTGCCAATTGAGATTTGCAATACGGGGTGGCTCTACCCCTGTGGCTGAGGTTCTCCAACCAGAAGGTCGGCAGTTCGATCCCCAGTCTTCCCCATCCGCATGCCGAAGTGTCTTTGGGCAGGATGCTGAACCCCGAATTGCCCCTCATAGGAAACAAAAGTGCTGCTAATAGATGCACTGTATGAATGTGTGTGTGGATGGGTGAATGGCAAACTGTACTGTAAAGTGCTTTGAGTGTTCATCAAGACTAGAGATGCACTACTTTGTCTTTGTCCTCATAAATATGTAAAGAGTCCTTGTGTCCATTGAAAGGCGCTACACAATTATAAATTAAATTAAATATGCTCGTTCTCTGTTTCCTCTTAGAGAAGAGGCCTAATCGCGTCAGTCTACAACCGTTTGGTCAATGTTTAGTTTATGGCCTTGACTGATTCATTATTTTTGCGGCTTTCTAAGAACCCTGTAGGACGAACTACAGTGGCCCTCAGGTTATGTGAAAACATGCCGCGCTCTTCAGCCCTCATATAGTTTGTCCATTCTGAGCTACTGTAGAAACCTAATGGTGAAACATGGCGGACCCTGTGGAGGAAGACCTGCTCCTAATGTAGACGTAAATTCAAATGATTATATTATATACAATAATGAAAACATCATGAATGTTTAATCCTACACACTGGACCTTTAAATATTATGAAGAACACAGGGTTTCTCTACACATCATCATCACGCAGAGAACGTCTCATGGGACACAGCTTTTTTTAATTCACAATGCATCAAACTATTGCAAAATGTAACAATATAATAATGAAGTAATTTGGAGCGTATCACACAATTGTGATTTCAAGGATGGATGTCTATATGTACATTTTTGAAAAAGTATATGACATCGGTAGAAATAATCTTTTTATTCTGGCTTAATTTTAGAAAATTAGAACATGTGTTTGATTAGTTTGTCAATTTTTTTAATATATTTGCCTCAAAAACAAAAAGGAGCCGTATTATCTCATTTGCATGTGCTAGGAGAAGAGGAAAAGAGGCTAAACAGAGAATTGGAAGATAATATAAAAGATTTGGAACATAAACATAAACAATGGGCGTCGGCCAGTCTCCTAAATGACCTAAACGCAACCCGGAGAGAACTCAACAGCCTACTATCAGATCAAATTGAGGGAAGTTTAAGATTCACAAACCAAAGATACTATGAACACGGTAACAAGGCAAGCAGATTATTAGCATTTAGATTAAGAAAACAGCAATCATCTAATACAGTACAGAAAATAAAATCAAAAGAAACGTTTGTTACAAAACCAGATAAAATAGCAGAATCCTTTGCTGAGTTTTACGAATCTTTATACAAAAATACAGATACCTGCTCTGATGATGCAAAACCTACAGAGTTCCTAAACCCTATAAAATGAACTGAACTGACAGAACCAGCAGCTAAGGAATTAGATGAGCCTATTGAGGAATGGGAGATCAATAATAGATAAAAGCCCAGGACCAGACGGATATATTAATGAATTTTCATAAAGAAGGTAAAGACCCCACAGAGTGCCAATCCTATAGGCCGACATCGCTGCTGAACGGGGATCTGCGCATTCTAACAGCAATCTTAGCGAGAAGAGTCAGTCATATAATCACTGAAATCATCCACCCGGATCAGACGGGATTCATCACTGGAAGATACTATGGTGATAACTTACGACGCTTATTAAACATGATATCCCATCAAAAAGAAGAGAAATACACTGTACCTGAATATCATGTATACCAACTATATACAGTTGAAAAATGGACAAAGAAAGTAACTGTCTGAAAGTGCATGTTGTTATGTTGTTGAAAACTAAATAAAAAATGAGTTAAAAAAATAAATAACCTTGTGCAGGCCATAGAAGAGATAAAATGCAAAATACAGCCAAGTGAAGTACAGTACAAATGAACCAGTCCTATACATGAGTATCAGGGACTGTTGTGTTTTCATAACCAGTATCAGATATGAAGCAGTGACCCACAGATAACTATTATAATCACGACTAATATTCACTGTTAAACCCAGTGACAACGTGTCTAAACGACTAACTCAGCTTCAGTTGACACACACACTGATGCTGACTCTGTCACGTGTTAACAGCGCAGCTACTGAGGAGTCAGCCCACCTCCTACTTCTGGGACCATGTGGTGTTTAATGATGTAAGGGGGGTAAACTTTGTTTCCACATGCAGGGTTTAAAGGCCAAAGGAATTGCTCAACTTCACCCGACCACATAATGATCAAGTGTGTTGCAGCGACAGACCAACAGCCAGGGGGCAGCACAGACTCCTCATCACTTTCCTCTTATTCGTGGACAGCTGAAAGAGTGAAAATACCAAATCACCCAATTTAACAGGGTTGAAACTAATAATTATGTCGATTTTTCGCTTTATCTGACAATTCTGGTCTCCATCAGTCATTTGGTCTGTAAAATGTAAGTTTCCTTCACAGTACAATTACACTTAACCATCACTGAGAAAAGCAGCAAAACCTCACACACAAAAGGTTTGTGACACTGAGTTAAAAAGTAGATTCAAACTATTATTCGACAAATGAAATAGATTCCTGGTCATTTTCTGTTGATCGACCAATGATTTCAGGTATCTCTGTCATCATTAAAAGTCTGTTTTAAATAGATTTTAATAAAATTGTCAGTACCTGTATAAGTGAGGAGGTGAATAAAATATGTATGGAGATCACAGTGTGTCTTCGCCTGGAGTTCAACTTCGGTGAACTTTGACCCCCCCGTACTCGCTCTGTATTTGCACAGGTGTGACTGGGCCCTTAATCCATCTGATAAAATAGTGGCAGGTAAGTGAAGTTCTTCACACTGTGGGCTTCATACAGTTTCTCTAACTTCTTCAAAGTTTAGTTTTCGCACATTTCTCCATTCAGACTTAACCTCTAAACTCTCAGCACTTTTACGAGGCTTCCTTAAAACGGCCGCTCCATTTACGGCCTGTCTCGTGTCCAGATTGCATCTACATCTTATTTTAAACCTGACATGTACACCTGGTGTGGAGATGTGTCCCCAGCGTCCACAGTGAGGTGGGATTGTTCTGCCCAGTCAGTCACACCCTCCTCTCATTTTAGCAGGTCAAAAAACAACTACAAATGAAGAAAGAAGAAGAAAGCAGCCTGATGTGAAATTTGGTCACTTTTCCACCGGTCTTATCTTCACAGGTGTCTGGAATAACTAACATGAGGACTGGGGAGAGGACTGCTTCATGTGTTTATTCACAGCTCAACTGCACTTGTGTAAAGTGATTGCTGTTAAGCAGTAGTAATAGTCCACACTGACATATAAAGCTTCTTTCCTATTTTGTTTTTTAACAATATTTTATTTGAATAATCCTCAAAATGCTGATACTGTTGAAACACATTTAGCAATACAATTTTTAGAACATAGACAGAGCACAATAAATTCTGAACTGACTTGTGATCAAACAGCACCAACGTATTTTGTATTATCAGCTTATTCATGTCAATATTGAATTTTAGCAACGGTCATGTGATGCATTGAGCTGCGCTGCAACCCTGAATGAAAGCATGTTGTGTCACACCCAATGAAAACGTCTCCACAGTTTATCCACACTGCTGTGTCGACTCACTCCTGACCTGTGACTTACAGTAGAAAAGCAGAGCTTTAGAGTACAAACCGCTCATAAGTTCAGTGTCTCGGCTTCGGGATGGATGCTGGTGGCTGGTGTTTATTTTTGGCAGTCTGGATAATGGCCATAGATTGTTGGCTGGCTGTCGGCAGATGAACTGGATGCCAGGATAAAGGGCGAAGGTTTCAGACAGTTTTCACACTTGGGTTTGTACCCTCATGGTTGAATGCACTTATTGTAAGTGGCTTTGGATAAAAGCGTCAGCTAAATGAAATGTAATGTAATGTAACACAGCAAATTGATTTGAGCAACTGTGTTCGATAACTTAATTAATGAGATGTGTGAATGTGCGTTTCCATTTTAACCATGCATGGGTTCAACGTGAATGAAAATAAAGTTATTTTTATTTTGTTTTATCAGAAAGAGCCGATCCACACACAGTGGCCACTGCTGAGCTGTGTTTAGAAGTCATCAAGGACGCCCTGGGAGTTGGACGTCAGCCCAGATGCCTGCGAAGTACCTTGTTTGTGGTGTGTGCACGTCTGATGAATGTCCACGGGCATTTCTGATTCACATGCAACTTGAACAAACAAGCAAAACCAACTAATGCAGGCAAATATGACTTTAGTAAACATGACATATATATATATATATATATACATATACATACATAGAAAACATTGTCGTGTCTCTGTTGAAGCCTTTTATTCTAACACCTTCCAGAGGATCAAGTGACAGGCAATTCAATAACTCAAGTACAAAACAAAACACTCAACACCTTTCTCAGTCAGCAGTGACAGTAATAAGGTTTTATCTCTCATGGCCAGTGGCTGTATTCACAAATATTCAGAGAATACACTGAGCCATACAATGAATGGATCCAAGCCTTGGAGTGATTTAGGAACATTTTCTGAGCAAAGCAATGAACTGAAACGTTAATTAGGATGAAGAGCTGTGTGGAGCGTGTGGTACGGCTTGGTGATGCATTTCCTATAGGGGTGCAGAACCTTTTTCTGTTAAGCGCCGTTGTTCATTTTTATATTTTGTATCCTTCAAGGTTCCACGTTACATCATTGAACACTACACTAACCAAGCTTCATGATTGGCAGCTGAGATTGTCTCGCTGCTGGTCGGGGGGGTCATTAGTGGATCCTCTGTACAGTGGCTCCCCTCCACTGTCACTACTGTGGAGACTCTGGCTCCAAATGATGTTCAAGTTAACTGTACTTAATTTAACTTACTTACCAAAGTTACCTTAATAACAGTTAGCTTACTGACAGTTAACTTACTTACTAAAGTTAACTAGGTAACAATTAACTTACTAAAGTTAAATTACTCACTAAAGTTAATTTAGTAAGTCAACTTACTTACTTATGTTAACTTACTGATAGTTAACTCACTTAATAAATGTACTAACAGTTAACTTACTAAAGTTAACTTAGTAACAGTTAACAGTCCTCTGCTTCAGAAAGTCCTACTACCAACCGTTCTTCACCTTAGCAGCTTTCTTAGGAGCTGACATGTCTCTTGAATCACTTCTATTTTTACCAGAACTAGTCTGAACTGTGAAGGGAACTTCCTAGGAAATGTAATAATTCTAACAACGTCATCACCAGGAGCAACATTGTACCGGGGAAGCTTTATGAATATGAGCCGTTTAAAGAATGTGCTGCCAGTCTGTCTCTTTGTGTGTCTGTCTGCGCTTGAGTGTCTTCATCCAGCTCAAACCAGTTCTGTTTATCAGCCAGGCAGAGGCTGACTGTATTATTAGAAGCCAAAACATTATTCATGTGACCTCTCACCATTGTGTGCAGCATACTGGAGGTTTTTGTTCTTGGCATGTGCACATGTGTCTTGAGAGCATTACGTAATCGTGAGTTGAGGTAAAACTCTTGAGCCAACAAGGTGCTGGTCTGTGTGCTTACATGCATGGATGTGCAGTGGCTGAATGAGAACGGAGGATTTACCTTACCTTACCTCCACCGCGGCTGAAAACCTAACTCAAAGTGCACCTGCTGTCAATCGACCTGGGAAGAAAAGCCAAATTGTCACAAACACGTTTTTTCTTGTTGATGAAACGCTGATGTTCATGAACCATTAAAAAAAAAGAAAAGATCAGGTATGTGCTGAGCGATGAGAAAACTGGATCTGTCCTCGGTTGAACTTTGACTGCAACTCTTTCATCACCTTAACCTCCTTTGTAGTGGTTTACTGTCAGCGGCTGAAGGATCAGCTCCACCAGCTGTTTATCTCATCAACTAGTCAGCTCATATTCACCTAACAAGAGACATGGGACATTTCTGTTGCCAACCTTTGAGAAGTTCATACAGTTAGTTTTGGTGGAAAAGACTGGTGTGAGCTCTCACTGATTCCAAGCAGGATGTGGGTGCTGATGACTGCCCCCTGCTTAAATAGCAACATGTGTATTAGAGCTGCTAAACAAGAGAGCCACTGTGATTGGCCATCCTGAATCTATGAAACAAGCATTTCCATTGAATGCTGGCAAAGCCCTTCTCATCTGAGATCTAACTCAATATATTAGGTAGTGTTCTGATACAAGGGGACATTTCTATTGCTAAAATGTTAAGGCCTCCTCTCCCATTAAAACAACAAATTAGCCATAAGAAGGACCTCATTCTTATAATGTGAACACACATGAAACAAAATGTGATAGGGGTTTTAGCATTTGTCTCCCATGGAGACAACAAAGCTGCACTGAGACATTTTTTCTCACTTCATGGGGCCCAAAAAGTCCCAAAACAAGAAGACTAGACTTAACATAAAAGTGTTCTGTTCACGTAGCGAGGATGTACTTGTAACTGGATGTTTACTATCCATCAGATACAGATCCATTATCCGGATACATTATTATTATAAGTATTGGTTATAGTTTTGGCCATGGTGTTATTGTTAACTTTAATGGACCTGAACGACTTAAGACTTGACTTACTCAGCAGTTAGCTTCTTTTCCTGCATTCTGGGAAAATATGCATACTCACTTACCATTAAACGAGAAGTAAACACCAACGTAATGTCTGTACGCTCAATATGAAGCTCGAGCCACGAGAAGGTTAGCATATAGCTTAGTGTAAAGTCTGGGAACAACAGAGGCCTATACAGGAAACAAACTCCGCCTACCAGTATCTCCAAACTCACAGATTGACACGCATTATGTTATTTGTTTAATCCGTACAAAAAAGGGGGATTATACGTCCCAACCAACAATAAAAGTGTGAATTGTTGTTTTAAGGGATTAAACACACACTCAGGGAGCTTTAAAACTGCTCGTAGGTGGATTTAGTTTAGGGCAGATCCGATGTCTTTACCAAATTTCATGGCAGTCCCTCCAATATTTGTTTTCATCACTCAAAGTGTTGAAGAACGGGACATTTTGTTTAGGTGGTATTGGTGAAAACTGTAGGGTTCAGCCTCTGGGTACCACAATTACCAGCAGCGACAGTGGCAGCCTGGTCTCTGCCTTTGGAGGCGATGGTCTGCTGACCATTAAGCACTCCTTAGTGTCAAAGATATCAAATGAAGGTTAAAGTCTTCAGTGAGTGATCATGAAGTGCTGATGAGTTGTTCCCTCAGGAGTCCCTGACATACAACCAATCCCTGTTAAACTCTAAAAACACACACACGGCTGGTGTAATTATGTCCTATTCTTTCATCTAATATATGTGTGTAAGTGTGAGTATATGGTCTCTATTTCCGGATTTGAATTGAACTGGAAATACTTTATCGAACATTACTACTGGAAGCCTGTATACTGTAGGTTATGAAAATAGCATTACTCTAAAATCTCTGTTCAGTTTTTTTCCCTCCGTGGTGTTTGCCTGTCTGCAGTCAAGAATTGGGTCAGCAGCTCACGTGAGCTCTGCCCTACATCTGGTTTGCTGTATCCTCAGCAGTGGAGCAGAAATCACACTGTAGATCATAGTCCAGACACTTCCACTGTCTGACGCACAGAAGACTAAGAATACAAAAACACTGCAAAGCGGCTCATTATTTTATAAAATAAACCCCTTTATTTTATCAAAAGTTGATCATGACAGCAATATGATCCTGACAATAATATATAATGCACAGAAATGGAATAAACAGCAATAGAGTATATGAAAAACTAGTGCAAAAAAACACAAATACAAAAATATATTGCACTTGGTAGTTAGAAATTTCAGGTGGAAGAAGTCATGTTTGAACAACATTCTCAATTTGATATATTCATCTGTAAACATTTATCTTTTACACTTTGCCATTGTCTTTGCGAGCCCAAAGCTTCTTAGCATCCACGTTTGCAAATAATCTATAGCGAGAGAAGCTTTAGCTCAGAGCAGAAACCTACAGGCAACTTGTGGTATTTTATCGTGGTTGGTCGGAGTTGTGCTTTTGTCTCGGGCCTGTATCTGTTTAACCTGGACAGTAAAACCAGCACACACACACTCACACACACACTCTCTCATTTACACACTTTCACACACAATTTGAGCTTTATTTGAATTGCTCGAGGTGGTCGTTTACGTGATGCATTTCTGCAACTTATCGTCGGTAACATCCCCTGTCTTATTTTCTCTGCCTCTGCTTTTTAATTTGTTGAAATCTCTTGGTGAGTTTCAGATTTGTTCTCAAGAAGCAACGGTTTCCACCTGAAGTCTGGTTTGTGACGCCTTCAGGCCACAGTCATAAGCTCAAACTATCATTTGACTGAAAATAGCTTCTGTCCTCTTTTAAATGTGCCTTTTAGTTCAAGGAGTACACTTTTGTTTAGACCTGTGGACAGATTCAATATAGAACCACTGATAGAAAAACAGTCTTTTCGGTTATGTGCAAAATTCACCGTGAGGCAGAAGGAGGCTTACTCTGAAAGACATATACAGTGTTGTCAGACAGAGCTTTTTTTGCCTCGACTTGAGCACAGGATATAGAGGATGGCTCAACATCACTGGTCCATTCGTCAGTGGTCACCTAATACTCTCTCAGCTGACATTCCCGTGTCAGGGAGGGTACAGCCTCATTTGACGTGGTATATAATCTGGCGAGAAGCTGGCTGTGTGGGCCTGGGAGCTGAGGGCGACGGTGTCTTGTTTGGGCAGAAGTCTTCTGAGCTTCAGAGCTCTCCTCAGCGGGATGGACACATGTCAGGTCTCCTGACATCCATGGCCCCACACACCTCCACAGGGTCTGGGTTAGGGTCAACCTGGGGTGGGTTACAGAGGCACAGATGCATTTTTAAAAGCTGCTGATGGGCAAAACTACAAGGTATGAAATAAATGGTCAGATAAAATAAAATTCTAGATATTAGAAGTTCAGTGTTTAGTTCCAATATCTGATCATATTAGAAAGCTCAAATGACTACAACAAAAGCTTGCAGTGCATGGCAGCTTGATTAGTGTTCACAACCTTTAGCTACAACCTGAAAATAAGCTGAAGTTCATTCAGCCTTTGCTAATATTTGATATCAAGATGAATTATGTGTCTTAAAGCCAAGCAGATGTAGCAGTTTGAAGAGAAACCTGTGAGACACCTCTTCATTGACGCTACCATTTGTTTAAACCATTCAATCTTCACTCTTTACATTTACCTTACCTTGACTTTTAGCCTGTGTTTGTCCAAATTTGTTTTATGTAAAACTTGGAATTAGCTACTAGCAGATATTTCCAATTCTTTCCTGCGTGAAGAATTCACCTCTTACAGTACTTTACCTCGCTTTCAACTCTCTGGCACTGTTTCAGGATTTATTATCATATTTTGTTTGTTTTTAGTGTTGCAACATGTTTTCATGCTGCCCTTGGCCAGATCACTCTTGACTTTCTCTGTGCGTGTGTGTGTGTGTTTGGGTGTGTGTTTGGGTGTGTTTGGGTGTGTGTTTGTGTGTGTGTGTGTGTGTGTGTGTGTTTGGGCGTGTGTTTGGGTGTGTGTGTAAGTGACGTGTACCTCAGAGTAGACTGGCGGGGGAAGATATCTGAACTCTGTGATATAAGTTAGCAGAGATCCGTGGTCCTCTCCCTCCCCGTCAGACCTATCACAGCCCTGCAGACAGTCTCGCCTGTGGGACTCTGATATTGACAGATCGCTGTAGCTTGGTGGTGCTGCAGTAGAAAAAAAACACAAGTGTAAGGGATCTTTACTGTTTGCACATGTATTGCTGAGTTTGCAATACTCACCCTCAGGTGTCTGCGACAGGCCCAGCCATGTCAAAGTGCTGCAGTTGCTGCTGATGCTGGAAGTGCGGGAGCTGCTGGCGTGGAGAGGTATGGTCCCAATCACCAGCGGCAGCGAGAGAGACAAGTTCAAGCCCCCCGGGACATCCACATAAACCTGCAGGCAGAGGGAGTGTGTGCCGGAGAAGTTGAAAAAGAACAAAAGATGACTTGCTGCGGTTGAAACCAGTTCTACTTGTTCTTCTGTGGAATACAGGCCACAAAGTATTTAAACGTTTTTTTAGAGACATGAACATTTAGAAGAAATAAGACAATATCCACCACTATGTTATCTGCCTCATTCTAATAATAATAATAACATCACACTGCTAATAATACGTTTTTTGGTGTTTGCAGTTAGAGGGAAGCGGAAGCAGGAAAGAATAGGAGATTCTCTCATGGTTTCCCAGCAACTATTATAATAATAATTATTTTATGTACATTATATATATTGGTTTTAGTTTGTTTTTATTAACTGATAATTAGTATGTTCTTAGCATGTTCTTTGTAGAATTACTGTGTATACTTTAGTTAAGTAAATTACTGTCAGATATTAACACCTTATTTGTATATTATTAGTATGTTATCAACAGGTTATACATTTATAGTGAGTTACTGTGTTATTATTGATTTAAAAAAGCTAGTTTTCATAAAAGAATAATGGATTTCAAGTATGAAATATTTTAACATCAGGTCTATACAACTAATAATTAGCTGTCACTTTCCATGGAAACAAATCACTTATGTCTCATTTTCTGACTGGAAAGGGAACATGTAGACTTACCACGAGGGCGTACTCCACTCTGATGATAGGACAGTCCAGGATGGACGGGGACACCGGAGGTATTTTGAGCAGTTTTCCCTCCCAGCTCTGGCTCTTCCCCTGCGGCAGGGGGTCTCCTCGCAGATTGGACACCAGCTGCTGGATCTGCTTGCCCTTGCCCTTGGCATAGAAGGTCTGGGTCTGGTACAGCGCAGCCTTGGGCACCACAACCCGGGATGAGCAGTTCTCCACCTCGGCAAAGATTTGGATAGACTCGCCTTGGAGAGAAGACAACAGATCAGTCTGTCAGACTGAGAGAGAAGTGACATAAGTGAATCTCACAGGCAGAAAGAGAAGAAGGAGAGGTGGAGAAGTTAAGAGGAGGTCTCTCTCACCTGGTGTGTAGCCCTTTCGCTCAATCTTGGCACTAAGGGAGATCGGGCCTGAAGCACAGAACCAGCAGCACAGAGTCTTCTCCTTTGTTCCAGCTTGAGGAGCCTGTTCAGATAAAACTATTAGTTTTAACTGCTGGCGAAACATGAAAAACATTATGTCCATCCCTTCCTTTATGATGGTTTATAGCGTTAGATGAGAGGATTGATGCCACTCTCCTGTCTGGATGGTAAATATGGAGCTGCAGCTAGTTTTTCAACGGTAACACAAAAGCAAGTACAACAGATTTAAGTCAGCAACCAGCAGCCAACACAGTGGTTGGCTGTGGCTCAGGAGATCGGCCGCCGATCAATCAGAGGGTCGGTGGTTCAATCCCCAGCTACTTGTGTCTGCATGTCAATGTGTCCTTGGGCAAGACACTGAACCTCAAATCCCCCCTGAACAGTGAGTGAATGGCATGTGTGAAAGTGCTATGAATATTTGTGTCCATCAGAGTTTCATCATATTTTTGATGTCTCGTTTTGTCCCAGCAAAAGTCCAGAATGAAATGAAACACAATGGAACGGGCAAATCCTCACACTGGGACCGCAGAAGAAGAAACTGGAACCTGAGGATAAGGGCGTTTTCATAACCTTCCTCTGCTCCAGAGCAAACCAGCTAGGTCGTAGCTTCATATGTCCCCTTAACCAATATTTCCCCAAAATGTCAAACTGTTCCTTTAAAGTAACCGCAGCGTGTGCAATGTGCCTACCAGCAGCAGTGGTGTGTTGATGTCGATGTGTTCAAACACAATGAACTCTTTCTTGACTTTCACGGGGAGCAGCCATGGACGGTGCAGTTCAGCTTTCACCCAGTACCTCACACTGCCGTGCTTCCCTTCAAAAGACGTGGCCAGAGCCCTGAAAGATGGGAATGCAGAGGGAAGAAAGAGTGTGAGGAAGTGAGGAAGTGAGGCTATACTGTTATTTACTTTGAGTACATCCAGTACAGATCCTTTAACTTCAAATACCAACACAGCATAGACTGCTCCACTACAAGGTAAAGCCCTGCATTCAACTCAAGTAAAAGCACAGAGGTATTATCTGAAAAGTATTTGGAAATGCTATGTAAGTAGATTATGTCAGTACTACTACAAATTATGAAAAAAATGTACTTGTAACTAGATAATTTTAAAGGGTCTCAAAACCGTGTGGTACTTGGTCACTACTCACATCTGAGGCAGGTTGAAGCTGAAAGCAAACTCGTGGAGGCCGGCGTGCAGGACAGTCAGACCTTCCTCTGGACAATCTTCATCTGAAAGACAAAGGACATGTGTCCATATACACCTGTACTCTGCACCCAGCCCACACCACAGGCTGGAGATCTATTCCACAGCGGAATGCACTCCCCACTTCACCTCAGGGGATTCACATATTTCCAAAAGCATAGCGAGCAGAAATACGTGAATTCTATTAGGAGAGGACAATGAAACACAAAACCAGTCCATAGTTAAATGTCATGGAATTGCACCAGCTAATTCGTTTAAAATTCACATTTTCATGCTGAGTTAGAACTGATTAATAGCTATGATTAATCTTGTTTTATTTATTTTTTTCATGCTACAATGCCCAAAAAACGAGTTGTCGGTCCTTCAAAAAGAAAACGTGATAATTTCCCCTTTTTAATATGACATTAAAATAAATATCTTGGGGTGTGGGCTGTCAGCCTGACAACAGATATCTGACGATCACGCCTTCATCCATAGTTACAACATCAAACAAATCGAGCGATAATGCTTTGGGTACATTTAGGCACAAAAGTGCTTGGTTACATTTAGGATGAGATCATGGTTTGGATTGAAATCAGTATGTCTTTATGATTTCGATACATATAATGTTATGGTAACAATTTTTAAATGTAGTTATAAAGTTGTGGAACAATCGTGAATAAAATAAACATCAAACTGTTGGTTTCACGCAGGAGAAAAACAAAGCGCTGTGTTTTGTTAAACCCAACTTTCCTCGCTCTTTATAGGTCGCCTGTCTTCCTCCTTTGCTCCTGTCATAATTGCGACAGCCACTAGATGTCACCCAACAATGAAACGTAACTATAGGTGGTAAACCGCTGCACCACAAATGACCAATGTGGCCTTTTGCAAGTTGACAGTCTAGAACATTGTGACGTGTGGAACTCTAAAAGTCACATTGTTGTTAAAATAAAATATGAGAAGGGTCTGATGTGGTATCATTTCAAATTACACAGTTTGAACATGTGTCTCCTGTGTTTGACCCCCAGTCTCGGTGCAGATACGCAGCCTGGTGGTCGCAGTCAGGTCAGTTGGGCTTTAACCTGAACACAACTGATGCCATTTACAGACTAAATACTCCAGATGCAGTAAGGATTTGGTGGAAGACGAATAGTCGTATAAACATCTGAGGTTCATTTAATTTGTCTGCTGAATTTCAGAAGGAAACACAGTACATGTGGACTAATAATAGACGCAGTAAAGAGCAACACACCCTGTTGGAGAAAGAACATGGCCTCTGTTCACTTCCTCATTTCTTCTGTTGTTGTTTGTATTTGAAATTCTCTAAGTGTCTGCACTCAGCCCTGCTGAACTTCAGCTTCCTGCCACCTCAGCACTCGCTCTGTTTCACCCTGCATCTCTGCTGTTTGTGTCTGTCTCACACTCTGTTCCTATGTGTTTGCCGTGAGAGCTGTCATAAACAGCTTGCATGCATGTGTGTGTGTGTGTGTGTGTGTGTGTGTGTGTGTGTGTGTGTTTGGGTGTGTGTGTTTGGGTGTGTGTGTGTTCGTGCATGCATGAGCGTGCGCCCCCGTCAAGTCACCGGCAACACAGAGCAAAGCAGGAGTAGACCGGTATGAACCAGACTGAGCAGCTTCCTTCAGCTGGAAACTCCAACGCATGCATTACAACTCAGGCTCCCATTGGAGGGGAATGTGACATGAATTACAGGCTAAGCTCCGGTTGGTACAGCCGTGACAAGCCCCTGCCCACATTAGCACAGCCATGTGGTGTGTGGCATGAGGGGGGGGGGGGTGCAAGAGAGGAAGGGTGGTGTACACTATCAGTGAACTCCAGGTACTGTTCTCACGCAAAGACTTAAATGAGAGAAATGAAGACAGAAGAAAGAAATGTGCTGCATTCAGATCATTTTATTCATCAACCACAAGTGAACAACAACAAAACCAGTTACAGTCAAAAGTCATCATCACAGTAAACACAGTAACTTCACAGCAGTTCCATTAAAAACAAAAAGAGTCCTTTTGGCAGCTGCTTGTTGAGCTTTCAGTCAGATCTCATGAGGTTTCTCAGCACATGGAGATTAAGTGTCATGGAATTATACATGTGTAATGCAAGTCTGTAGCCTGACGTGTACAGGATCTCTGAGGCTGATACTAATATAATATATAATATAATCAAATAATTGTATTTTGCATACATTTTAAACTTAAACAAAAAAATCTAGATTTGCTTTTTAAAACTGTGACCAAGATCAACAATGATTTGCATCCAAGTTGATGCAGTTCAAACTAGTTTGACTTGTCTCTTCTGCAGTTTCCTATTTATAAGCTGACAAATGTACCATATCTGTGTTCACCTAACACTGGCTGATGCATCAGCCTGTGTTGAATAAAGTCATTCAAGAATGAAGATAACTGAAACATGAAAACTGTGTTTGAACGTATACAATATTAATACAAGTGGGCAAACTCTCATCTGCTGAGGAAGATCACGTGATTTGACCGAAAGCTGCAGCTGCAAAATTGTCCCAACTTGCTGTTATTGAGTCAGAATAATTGACAAATTCCTCCCTGAAAGAGAAGCATCTGCAATATTTGTCCACATGGTCTTGTTTCATCTTGACCTTTGACCCCCCCCGAATCCTTACTTTAAAACAAACTAACAGGCTGTAGCTGTGGAGCGTGGCCAGTATAGATAACAAAGTCGTTGGTGGTGACGGCGAATCCTCCATGATGGTGGTGGTGGTGGTGGTGGTGGTGGTGTTGTTTTGGAATAATTGGTCTTGTGTCTCTCAGTGTGACAATTCAAATGACCTGCTGCTGTTAGTGTTAGTCTGGTGAGGAGGTGGCAGTCTGAGCCACAAGCTAATGATGTATCACATCCCTGCAGGGGCCTTTTATTTATATGATGTTTCCATCACAGCCTTTGAGCATCAGGTTTTACAAGAGTCACACACAGGTACAGGAAGTGTGAGGAGGATAGCAGCTGACATATCATTACATGCACACACTCACACACACACACACACACACACACACACACACACACACACACACACACACACACACACACACACACACACACACACACACACACACACATGCACACAGAGTCAGCCTGGTCCTCCCTCCTCCCCTCCCTCCCTCCCTCCCTCTCTGGCAGTTTCTGAACAGGTTTGAACCGCTTCTAACAAAGGGAGTTGCCTGAGCTATCGCCTACATCAGGATATCATCAGTAAAATGTACATTCTGCATCAGTTTGCACTAATATTGCGCCAAACGTTAAAAAAAAATACGCACATTGGTTTGTTTAGATTTTGGGTGGATTTCTTCTCTTACGCATGGGATGCAACTTTTGGATTCAGACGCAGTGAGACGGCAGGGTGCAGACTAGTGCACAACAAACTGCTGCTGCTGCTGCTGCTGCTGCTGCGGAGGGTCTGTGCTTAACAAACGCTCGGGCTGAATAATTCACGTGTTGGTTCGGAGTGAGGACAGGCGCCCGGTATCACCATCAGCTGTTGCATCAGCACCGCGGAGCCTGCTCACTGATGATGCAACGGGAGTTTTGGGGGCTCTGCGCTTTGTTTTGCCACATGACTGCACCCTCTGCGTTCACTAACTTTCCCGTCACAGACAGAAAAAGTTTGCGTGATCAGCGTGAGGAGCTGTCCCGCATCAGCAGCGGCGGCAGTGTGTGTGTGACAGTGAGACTGAACTAACTGCTTACCTCTCTCCTCTCCTATCAAGGTGTCGTAGTGGTGTAAGTACTCCACCTCCTCGGTGTAGTTCTGAGTGTACGCCGTGTTGGCTCCGGCGTTCCTCGACTCGGTCCACCGGACCTTGGCGACTCCTCTCGCGTTTATGTCCAGACTCTTCACCCGCACATCCCCGGTGACCTCCACGACCACCCTCCCTGACACCAGCTCTCCACCGGAGAACGCCGGCAGGTTGTTCTCATTCAAACTGTCAAAGTAGATCGCCAGGGCCCTCACTTTGCCCAGCACCATTATGACAGTGGAACTAATGAGACGACACGGTGTCAATCTAAAAAGTAAGAGTCTGTGGAGGAGAGGTCGCGTGCAGAGCCGTGCGGCACCAACTCATGCGCCCTAGCTCTGGGTGCCCAGCACAGAGCCGGGTCCGCGGCCACGTCGGTGCTGGTTCATCTGGCTGAGACGCACAGCTGATGGGCGGCTCTGCTCTCCTCCTTGCTCCCTCTCCGCTCTCTCTGCTGCCGTCTGCCTCCAGCCGCTGCGCTCTTAAAGCCTCTGTGCGTAAAAATAACCTCACTGAGCATGTGCGCACCCACCGGCCGGCCTGCTCACACCCAACCGAGCTGAGCTGCAGCCTGTGGCTTCGACATTGACATTCAGAGTCAGAGGGGGAACGTGTCTGCACTTTATTAGGAATCATTTTTCAGTTTCTTCAGGAGAACTTTTTGTGCATAGTTGACAAACTTCAACATCATATTTATCTACTAATGCAGTGAATAAACTGTTCATGCCACACGTACTAGCACTGAGGTACTAATTTAATTGGAAACACTTCAGACTATGACTCTTGAACCTCAGCAAAAAATGACCTGCTCAGTGTTGTCTGCCTCTGCCAACAAACCATTTAATATTCATATAATTATATCAATAGACTTACATAATAAAGATATCATGTGTATAACTATTAAGATTCTTGAGTTATGGCCATAAACGTGCCATAAGGGGTGACAGTGACCTTGACCACCGGTTCAACCTTGAATCCAAGAGAAAGTTTTGTGTGTAATCTGAAGATGAAATGAGAAATATTGTTGATGAGAGTGGGACAGTTGCTCTCTGATGAGGTTGTGTTTAGGTTAGCTATAACTGATGTATGTATTACTTGATAATACACTATTTACAGATGTTTCATAGATCGATTGCAAGTCATTGATAACAGCGGTTGGTTTGCCAGGTTGTGGAAAATCCTCCTCCAGCGCGACACTTTTCAGTCAAGGCACAGCTCCAGGGGCCACACCCAGGTATACGGATGTGGGCCACAGGCAATGATGCGGCACTTCCTTTTGGTGGCTCGGACAAATAGAATGTGAGCCTAAATTTAACCACTTGTAAAATAGCAAATATTGCCCAAATATCTCCAAACAAATGTGGTGAATATGGGCCAAACAGCACAAAACCAATTCGGCCCACCTTTGATTGACATGCGGTATTGCTATGGCTTACTTGTGGGTCAGATCAGAGATGAAGAGGACACAGAGCTGAGAAAAGCGATATCAGGTTTCTTGTAATTAGAATTCATTAGATTCATTCTTTTAGTTATCACTGGCACAGTCAAATAATTACCACCACAGGGGCATTGCCCAAGTATCTAAAGTCTGAAAACAATCATTCTGCATCAATCCACCAACCTTTGGCTCTTGTCCTCAGTGTGAAAGGTTACAGTCGTCATTTATTCCCGGATCAAGTCACAGCTCCATCTCTGATATCCAGCAACGGAAACATGAGTGGACATGTTAATATTTGGCTTTTCATGGTTCAATGTCCTGAGGAGAGTCCCAGAGGCAGCGAAGGCTCCATCTGTAAGGACTTTGTAACTTCTGACCACAATCTGTCAGTCCCCACTCTACTTAGTCTGTGTTGAGTTTGAATTGACTCAAATAAAAATAAATGCTGAAACATAGTCAATGGCTTTCTGCTGTTTACTAACCCTGCTTTTAGGCATGTTCGTAACATTGACCGTGACACATCCAAAAAATAATGGCAAGGGCAAATTATCTACTGGCAGTGGGGAAAAAAGAGCCAGTCACCGCAAAAAGGTGAACCACACCCCTGAAACACACACTAATGTTGGTGCAAAGAGGGTTTGAGAGGAGTTAGGATTTCAGCTGAGTCTTTGATCTTGCTTCTCTTTTCTTTGTTCCATCTCCTTTTCAGCCTGTGCTTGCTATCACTGTTGGCAGTATAACACATTATCAGGCCACACAATCTACAGAACATTTGACAAAGTCAGACCCATTTTTGAGGATTTAATAGCGTACCTGATTTACTAATAAGGGAATTTTGAATCATTTGCTAGAAAATGAATTCACATGAAAGACTGGACTAACAAACCGGATAAGTCTCGACTGTGATAAATTGTCCTAACATGTTTTAATGACTACTCATAAAAACTTCTGTTGTATCACATAAGGAAGCACAAGTTCCCTGTATCTGCTTAGCAAACAGAGTTGAATGTTTGTCAGGCTGCTGTAGTTTCACGTTTTTCCAGCCCTGTCAGTTCTGCACACGTTAGATTATAAAAACCCATTCAAATATTTGCTAAAATACAGGTGAAGGTGATCCCGGACAGCAGATATCAAACTATTAAATACAACACGCACCTCTTGTGGAGCAGAGAGTACAATACATTACAGTCGAAGCTCTTCCTTTCTGCTGAAACATAAAAGGTCAAGATATCAGAATCAAGACATTTGACACATGTAACTCCTGAGGATGGACTAAACAGCTGGACCTAACAGTTAGAAACAAGGCCGTATTCTCACAGCATAGATGTTTTGAGGCATTCCCTCTTGGTTTATCCATCATAATATAAATCACGCATGCTTAGATAATCAAACCCCTTAAAATTTTCAAAGGAAGTAACCTCCAGAACCAGACTCAGTGTGGGCGGCCATCTGCCTCGGCCGGTTGAAGGGTGGTATCTCTGAAACATTCACATAAGGTATGCAGTGAAGATACTTAATAGGCAAAATACAAATGTATGTGTGTTCTTGTCATATCAGCCAGACGCCCTCTTATGGCAAAATCTAAAAGGTTACCTGAAGGCTTTTTAAACATTAAAGCAACGCTAAACGTAACTTTTACTGGGCAACAGCGCCCTCTGCAGCCACTAACTGTGATTAATTCTATTGGGCTCCATGCCTGAGAGATTAGGTGGTTTTCAAGTATGGAAAAAACAAAGCCTATCAATGAGTGGAGCTCTGACTGCATAGTCCCACTCACTGAACTGAAACCCAACTGTATATTACCCATGATTCTCAGCTCCTGCTGTAACAAATAAGCTGTAACAAACTCTGTTCATAATTCCTCATATTTTAAAAGTTTCCTGGCTGAATGTTGGAGATAAATGCAGTTTTTAATGACCTTTAAGTCTTTTAACTCAGCCACAGTTGAGCATTACTCTGGAACCTGCTGGGTCGCATTCTGATCAGCACAAATCATTTTGAAAATGCTTTTCTTCAGTAAAAAGTTGCCTAGCATTGCTTAAAGATCAGATGTCAAGATATGCCAGTGTTTATGAACCACATCTTTCACAGACCTGGAAGCATACGCAAAATTACTATAACTATGAATTTGTTGGAGGCTGTTAAAAGTTTTACTGAAACAATTTGCCTCAAGACATCAACAAACCTTTGGCCTGTCTCCCAAAATGTCACATACTGCTTTCAGACGTTCATTTGAACTCCAGATAATCCCCTGACATTCTGCAGAGGGGCTGTATGTGAGAACATAATGTCCAAGTCAGAGGCTTGTGACCTCCTCTAAAGTTTCTCCTGTCACCCCTCTCGTAAAAACTCTGGATAATGTCTGAATGAGCCTCAGCTGTATAATGTCAATTTAATGGACAGTACTTACTGTCATCATTTTTTTAATCCACATATATTTTGTTGTTGTTCCTCCCCAACAGAGGGTGGTGCAGTTTACCTGTCCACTGTTCTCTTCTAGGGGGTGCTTTGAGTTAGGTGGCCGTAATAGATTGGACCGGACGGCGCCAACCTTAAATAATGACATCTGCTGGTGCCGTCTCTCTCACTCCCGAACTGCCAGCCAGACCACGACTTGTTGCTTAGTAGCGATTTTGTGGATTTCAGAGTGAACTGGATTAATGGATTATTTAGTGGGGATTGGTTACAGATTGTTTTGTTTGTTGTTTTGGCTGTGCTCCCCCTGACACCTGTCTTCTGCTTAAGTTGTAAAATAAATACCTTTGTTGCACTGTAAATTGTTGTGGCACTCGATATCCTTTGGAGTGGGGAAAGAGAGAAGCCATCTCTACGTTGTGCTCCTCAGGCTGGGCGTGACATTACTGAACAGAGACATATTACCCTCATAATCAGTTTCATAACATTTATTATTGGAGTGGGGAAAGAGAGAAGCCATCTCTACGTTGTGCTCCTCAGGCTGGGCGTGACATTACTTAACAGAGACATATTACCCTCATAATCAGTTTCATAACATTAATTATTGTTAACACTTGAAAAGGTTAACATGCTTTAATGTTCATCACTTTCCTCATTCTGTCCATCGCTACCACTTCTTATTTTAAGTTTTCGATGCTTGTTTTTAGCTCCTGTCTCTTTAAGGCCCCCCTCCCGATAAAGCCCGCCCCCTCTGATTGGCCAACTGGTCCACTCTGTTGAGATTGGTCAACTGCAGATGTTTTCCTCTGGTATGCTTCACCTGGCTTTGTTAGGGGCCACACTAGCCACAACACGTAATGTAAATGTGGGACATTGTGATGTCACATGACGTCATGATTCCCAGGATGTTTTGTCCACACCAGTATTATGTGGGGAAGAGGAGCTCTCTTTACTGCAGACTTTTGGCTTTTTAAATCCAGAGACATTTTACAAACACTAAAAAACAAGTAACACAATGTGGCTCTGGGGTCTTCTAACCAGAAGGCTGGTGGTTCCATCCCAGTCTTCCCCATCTGCATGCCGAAGTGTCGTTGGGCAAGATACTGAACCCCAAATTGCCCTTCACAACTTGACTGTTCTCATAGAAAGAGTGCTGCCCATTGATGCACTGTATGAATGTGTGTGTGAATGGGTGAATGACAAAAAAAAACTAAAGTGTAAAGTGGTTTGGGTGACGAGAATAGCTCTACACGAATACAGACAATTTACCAAGTATTTTCTTTTAAATTCAATGAAACAACTTTGGTTTACCAGAAAGAGACAGTTCCATGGAGGCAGCACACTTGTAGCCTTCTCATCAGTTTGTGGCTTTCCCCTGATTCGCTTCTCAGCACAAGCCCCTGATAGACTAAACACTGATGTTGGAGAAAATCACACTATGCTTCATTATAATCTGGTGAGTGTGTGTAAAAACATAAATATCCTTCTTGATAACAAACCTGAGAACACTAGGCACCTTAAATTGAAATGTTAATGTTACATCGAGCCACACTGTTGCATTGGGTGACATGTTCCTTTATCGCCTGGAACACACTGCAGGTTATTTTGTATCGGTCTCACAAACACACCATCCTGCTGAGTGGGTCAATTCGCCACTGAAAACTGTCACCAAAACCTTCCCCCTGTCTATGAATTTTTAATGAACATCTTGTATAAGGAGATGTCTGTGCTTGGAGCTGAGAGCCACAGACTGAGCGGAGTCAGAAAGTGTTAACAGACAAGTTAACACATTATCAGAAAAGATATACTTAAATGTTACCGTAGCCAAATTGGTTCTGGACCCAGAGAAGATAATCAAACATATTTGCTGGTGTTGGTTTCTGTCTTTTCATTAGATTTGAATGTAAAATGTCACCAGGTTTATCATCTAAAGTCAAATTCCATTACTGAAGCTACTAAAACTTAACATAGTGTTGCTGGTGTTAGTACTTGCTGCAGAAACAAATAAATATGCTGACAGACAGTTAATCTTAAAAATGAACCAAATTCCTCACAGATTTAATCAGTCAAGGCATGACAGGCATTGGATAATGTACAGTGTCATGTCAGCATTTCACATCTACTGTGAAGAAACTGCTCATCATCACAGTCATTTGAACGCTGGAGACAGTTTGTGGCCAGATATTCGTTTATCTCATAAAAACTGAGGCAAACGTGATGATAAGCAAACATGTAAACATCTGCTGCTAAACTAAATTCTTTCTCATCATTATAAAAACCAACATGATAGATCACTGTCAAACATGGCCGTGAATCATGAAGAGGCTAATCTGAAGCCTCAGAGAAGCGTCAGTGACGTCATTTAAATCACTTCTCAAAACATCTCTTTTAATTCAGGATCCCCATTGTTCTTTTAATATGTCCTATTCATTTCATTTGACTATAAATAAAAAATTTGATTTTAAATTTGAATAATTGACTGATTGTACTTACTCTGTCCTGTGATATTTTATCTTGTTTTAACTTTTGACTTTTTAAACTTTGTTATAGTGCTGTATATATAAAGTATAACGTATACTTATTATTATATGTGTCTGTGACATTATGAACATGATGATATACCACAAACCACAACATATGAGGTTTGACTGGATGGTCACTATCAGTGCCAGAAAATAAAGAAAAGGAAAAGATGATTCCCTCGTTTGAGGAAAAGAAAAAGAATCAGATGAGATTTTATCAGGGATTCGGAATCAGGAACTATAATTCCCTCAAGTGGAGGTTCTCTATCTCATTTCCTTAATTTTGTATCAACATCAAGGAACTATAATTCCCTCAAGTGGAGGTTCTCTATCTCACTTCCTTAAATTTGTATCAAAATCACATAAGTTAGTCAAACCTAAATACAAATACATTTTATACATTCTAAATTCAGTGTGACTCCTACTCTTCCGTTAGCATCATTGTCTACCATGAACATCAGAAATCCGAGGAAACACTACCTGTTTCTTCAGAAGTTGGATCAGAATATTCATGTTTTTATAACTCAGCCCAGACCACAAACTTTCAGTTGGACTCAAGAATGAACTGAGAAGATTCTGGTTGTCAAAATTCAAAAGTTAAGGTCGCTCTGACCTTACAGGACAAATGTCTGAACATCAAGAACATCCGTAGGGAATTTTATTACATTTGGTGGTCAAAGGTCAAAGATCAAGGTCACTGTGGCCTCACATAAAATAGGTTTTTACCTCATGGACGTGTTATCAAATTTGGCAAAAATGTTCACTTACTGATTACCGGTTAGATTTGGGTGGTCAAAGGTCAAGGTCAAGGTCAAGGTGGTCTCACATAACATGTCCTTGGCCTCTTCAACATGTCTGTCTTTAGGGAATTTCTTTAAACTTTGTCCAGTTGTCCTTTAGTCTCAAACATTAATCGATGTAGGTAACTACAACTGCAAGGCAGTAATTATAGTTACGTTTTTTCAATATCACAGTGATCCAGTGACACTTATCTGAACATTCATGTGTAGGCGCGTGTTTAGGACATTTAAACAGCTTCAGCACATTCTAATGTTGCCTAATGTAAATAGCGGCTAAAATCAAAGAAACAAAAGAAGAGACCCAAGTAGACAAATTTAACATGTGACTTTGATTCTTTCAAACCATCAGGGAATAGATTGAGGACACAAAGACATGGACAGATACACAGAGCTGAAGGAAAAATACTGGATAATATCTGTATTTGTTTTCCACGACCTGGTATTGTGTCGCCTCCTCTGATTCACATTTGATCGGATTATTTAACAGCTGCTTCTGATATGCAGGTAATCAGTTTATACTGCAAGAATGTGAACTTTGTATTAAAGGTTAAAACCAGGCTTTATATCTAACCTGTGACCTAAAACCAATCTAAATATGAGGTCCTCTGCTGGGCACAATGATGCTGCACAGTATAAAGGTTAGCAACCCATTGTTTGATTCTATTGTTGTATCTATATAAAATGTTTTTTTATGTATCTATTATAATTTTGAATGCCCTGATTATTCTGAGTTTGGGTGTTAGTTTTGTATGTCTTATTCTTCTTCTTCCTTATTTTTTAAGTTGCTTCTTCTTTTTCTTCCTTCTTCTTCTTATAATTATGAATATGGTTATTATTATTATTTTTGCCCTCGTAATTCTGGTGGCCGCTCCAATACTCTTGACTTTGGTTTCAGGTGTTTGTCCAAATGAGAACTGCCTGTCTGCCACGGGAACAGACTCCAGTTAACTCCAATTAAGTGGACACCAGCTGATAACTGTCAGCAGCAGCAGGAGATGGTTTTTGTGTGTTTTCATAAATGAGCTAAGACCAAGGTTCTCACTCTTCGTCTGAAGTAGAATTACCAAGCTGTGGTTGCATGCCTCCACCACCAGCAGGTTCAGTCTACATAGTCATCTATATATATTTCACTCATATAAAGTCATCGTGACCGTTGATCTCTGACCACTGAACTCTAATCAGTTCATCTGTGAGTCTAAGTGAATATCTGTGTCAAATTTACAATGATTATCTTAAGGCATTCTTAAGATAATGCATTCACAAGGCAAAACAAGGTTTTTACCTTTGGCCACCCAATTCCAGATTAGTTGCAGTGTTTGCAGAATGTTTGTGCCAGTTGTAATGATACTCCCCTTGGGCATTCCTAATATATCACATTCACAACAGTGTGACGTCATGTGACTTTGAACTTTTGACCTTCAACCAACAAAATCTAATCAATTCCTCTGTGAATGTTTGTACAAAAATTGAAGACAGCTGATCTTAAGATATCATGTTCAAGAAAAACCGACATAATTTGTGAGGTCACTGTGACCTTGACTTTTGGATACCAACATCAAATTTGTTAGTCCTTGAGTCCAAGTGAATGTTTTACACCAAATGTAAAAGAATTCCCACCAGGTGATCTGGAAATATGGCGTTTACAAGAATTGGACAGACGACCCGAATGCCTCCTTCCACTGGCTGTTGTTGGCAAAGAGGAATAAAAACAGAACAAATGCAGATTCTTCGATTTCACAGGCCCATTCCTGGACCAACCATATACAAACGTTTTAAATGCTCTTGTTTGGTGTTTTCCCTTTAGAAAAACCTGCTCTCACACATGCACTGCAAACCTGGCCTCCACCACACATATTTGCAGTATGTGTGGTGACAAGTCGGCTGTGGCTGAGGGGGTAGAGCGGTAGAGCGGTCGCAGTTCGATCC
The DNA here is from genome assembly GCF_009819705.1 of Hippoglossus hippoglossus. Classification (NCBI taxonomy): domain Eukaryota; kingdom Metazoa; phylum Chordata; class Actinopteri; order Pleuronectiformes; family Pleuronectidae; genus Hippoglossus; species Hippoglossus hippoglossus. The sequence goes on from NC_047162.1 coordinate 1,614,803, forward strand.
CCAGTCTTCCCCATCTGCTGCTGAAGTGTCCTTGGGCAAGATGCTGAACCCCGAATTGCCCCTCATAGAACAACAAAGTGCTGCTAATAGATGCACTGTATGAATGTGTGTGTGAATGGGTGAATGTAGAACTGTACTGTAAAGAGCTTCGAGTGGTTGTCAAGACTAGAAAAGCGCTATATAAATACAAAACCATTTACAAGTGTCCAACTCAGTTGAACTGGACTTTTAATCAGACTTTATTCCACCAGCCTCAACGTCTGTGCAATGTTCGACTGAGCCAGTGTGTAAATGGAGTAGGTCTCTGGAGAAGGAGGAGGCTAGTCGTTTGCTTGTTTTGATTGTTTCTATCATTTCTCTACCCAGGCTCTTATCAGGGATTCTGAATCAGGAACTATCCTAAACCTATTTTCTGTTTATCCACAAATTATTTCAGTTGTGGCCCATTGGTCGGTTTCTGGATGTAAAACAATGAAGCTGTTAGATAATGTGCTCAAAGGGGCCCAACAACACATCTTTGCTCCGGGACCTTGGAAGTCAATCCGGCCGGGGTTTTACAAGAATGAACTTGAGAATTAGATTTGAAAGTTACAAGCTGATGGAAGAGAAAGTGGCAAGAACATGTATTTACTCACACATATTAATTCATAATAATAAAATCAAACACGGAGCGGTGTGGATGTGTAGAAATATATTTTCTGAGATAAATGCTACACAGTTCTTACAGCTGGTCCTTCATTACAATCCCAGTAATTCGTCAACAGCAGCAGATACCCATTGTAAACATAGTATGTGCAACATGGCAGGAGAGATGATTTGTTGCAGAGAGGAAACAGCACATACGATTTAACAACGCTTCCTCTCTCCTCACCTGGAAGCGCAGGTGGACCTGGACGTCACATACAAGCGGCACACATATTAGATGCACTTCACATTCAGCATCCATAAATGCACTTGCATATAGTTTCTGTTTGGTCATGCATAAACACTTTGACACACACAAATGACAGCGTACACAGACATGCAGGAGATCAAGTCCCCAAACCTTCCGGATGGGAACTCCACTGACACTAACTGTTGTGATTTTCCTGAACACTTCACACCAACACACTTCACACTAATCAAACATTTGGCCCAAAGCAAAATAGGAAACAATGGAAAGAGAAAATAAAGTGGCAGATGTGAGAATTATGCAAAAAGAAAAGGTTGAAAGAGAAAATAAACACAATTCTATATCTTGAAGTTGTTTCCTGGAAAAAGAAAATTTCTGAATGACTGAATTAATCTTACAGAAGATTTAAACTGTCGACACAAAAGCAAATCAAACTAAGATATACAATTCAATATGTTAGAAAAGTGTCCTTCCGCAAGATGCTGAACCCATAGATGCACAGTATGAAGGTTTGTGTCAATGGGTGAATGACAAAAAGCTGTTCTGTAAAACAACTAGAAAAGCTCTATATAAACAGACATTAACAGCAATGATGACACCATATAAATTGATGGACAGGTAGCATGTGTGCATCACTGCAAAAGCAGTAAACAGGAAATCAATCAAAACCCTAATTGGCTCTAGTAACTTTCCTCTGAACTCAATATGAACTCTGATCCCTGCGGTGGAGACACAGCTCTAGATGTATTATAAGCACACTGTAGAGTACTGTTGATTTACTACGTATATACTGCTTATACATGCAGAACACTCCTGTATGGGCTCTAATCCTTGTATGTGCATAGCATTCTGGTCTGGGCTGTAATGGAAGACGTTTGCTGATGTTTTATGTTATTTTATGTTGAAGCAACCTTGGCTCAGGAGTGAGACACTGGACCGTGCCCGCTGTGCCAGCAGTGTGACAGATGTGTGACAGAGAAAGTGCTGCACATGCATGCACTGTATTAATGTGGGTGTGAATGGGAGAATGCCATTTCAGAATAATGTATTTTTACTATTGTTACTTTAATGTTGCAGCTGTTAAAAGTGGGACAAATAGGGGGATTAGTCAAGCTTCATCTTAACCCATCATAATAAAAAAATACACCATCATTTCTCTGTTTTTATATACATATATATTTGGCGTTATTAATCTGAATCTGCTAGTGGTCTAAATGGAAATACTCAGTACAAGTACTTTAAATTTGCACTTAAGTACAGCACTTGAGTAACTTTGAGTTATTTTGCATCATGTGATCCCCCAGCTGTCGATGGAGCTGCCCGACCCAAATGAGAGAAGGGTTTTAAATCGCAGAGCAGCACTCCTAAACTGGAAAACCAAAAAACTGTGGAATGTCCCTTTCACTGCATAATCACCTTCAAGAAAATGATGTTACAGTGTTTGGGTTAAATGGGCAAAGTTAGCACAGAAATCCTGCTGACAGGGATATTTTACAGTTTGCAAGTTTACGATAAAGGTTGCTGTGTGGATTTGATCAACTCTGACCTTGTGTTTCATATGAGGTGTTATTTACTGAGTTATATATGGGTTTATGTGTATATACTGTCATAAATGGAATAACAGTGGCAGTAATAACATGCGGCTCTGTTTTTAAAATAACACTGAACAATAAATAGAGTTAAAAAGACAAAAGGTAAAAAAACAAAAAAACAACTTAAACCTGAGATGCATTGATTCCATGCAACAGCAGCACACCTTCATACATGCACATGTATATTCATAACATACATTATTACCACACATAACGTCAGGTTTATATTGTTACAACAAATTAAAGGGAGTAAAAAAACATGCCTGGTTTTCTCAGAAGCATCTCTCTTCAAGACTTAGATCAAGACTTAGAAAATAAATCAGTGTCTTTCCACAATAACAAAACATAACAACACTTTTCATCATCAAAATATATAAGAGATATGTAAATAACATAGTTTACACTGTTTACAGGGGAGTTTTCCAGCAGAGAGGAGGACAGATGCTACGTGGATGTGACGGTTAGCTCAGGTTGGTCCTCTTACGTTTGTTGGGGCTCTGTCCAGGGTCGACCCTTAGCTCACGATACTGCATCTGTCCATCAACACACATAGTTATTATATATGACGTTCTTAAATGGTTAATACTGAAGAATCAGTGTGTGAGCAACTTGCTACTGTGAAGGTAGAGCTGGTTTGATTCACAGTTTTTCATATGGACTGGGACACCCAATAAATATGATTCATAGCAGATGACAAGAAAACCTGAAGTTGACAAATCTGTTTTGTGTTTTCGGGAAATTGTCTGTCATTTTGGATTTTTGCTGTGATTATAGTAAAAATAATAGTAAAAATAAATAAAAAATAAACTGTCTGTTTGACTGCACACTGCTGTTTGCATGATATCAGGAGGAAAAAAGGTTGGAAAGATTGTTATATCGTAGCGTGTATACAGTAGTAAGTAGAAGTAATTGAGTAAATGTCACCATTGGCACGTAGGAACTGAACACCTCTGTAGGGGTTCCCATATTTCACAAACTGCTTCGTCTATATGTCCCACAAGTTACTCACCACTTGAACATCGGAGGGGACTCTGGACAGAAAGTCAAGAAGCTCATTGTTGTCAATCAAGTACGGATTACGAAGCTTCTTGGTGAATTTATTCACACCTGCGGAAAATCAGAAAACAATATTTCCGTACAAGTGCATCATGTCTACACTGGTAAACGCTACTGGTGGGAAGTCTGGACTCACCCCATGCGAGCACAAGGTATCGAAGAGGTATGAGGTAGAGAAGAACTGTGGCCAAACAAAAGGCAGTGATCGCCAACCAGCTTAGAAAAGGCACTGTCCAGTTAAAGGTGCTGCAGTGGGAGAACAAACACAAGGTTACATTTGGTGTTTTCTCACTTATTTGTTGTTGTTGTGTTGTTGCTGTTATTGTTGTGTTCTTTTATTTGTGTTTTGTATTTGTTGTGTTTTCCCATTTTTGGTTTGTGTTTTTGTGATTTGCCCTTGTGTATTGATTTGTTGTATTGTTTTATTTGTTGTGTTTTGTGATTTACTGTTGCACTTTTTCAAATTGTTGTTGTGTTTTGTGATTTGCTGTTGATTTTATATTTGCCATATGGGTTTTAAGAGTTGCCATTTGTTTTTTAAATTTTCCATTGTGTTTTCATATTTACGGTTTTTAATTTAGTTTTGTTGTTGTTTTTTGTGATTTGCTGTTGTGTTTTCCCCTTTGTCGTTTTAATTTGCACTTCAGGGCCACCGTAGTAAAGGATGGTGCTAATTGAAGACAAAAGGCAGTAGCTTCTCTCCTGTGGCTGTGGTGGCGTTTCTATCCATATAGGGGTCTCCTGGGGGTCTTACTCTGTATATTACAAAGTATTATGAACACAGAACAAAACTATGTGCTCATTGTTTAACTTCCTTAATTTGCTTGTTCACTCCCAGCATGTTAAAAACACTATAGAACTGGATTCACCATCATGGACTGCTGTGTTACCCACTTCTTTATCCTCTCTCCATAAGACGCCGCCTCGTCCAGAGCACTCTGCACACTGATGAACACGTCCTGGATGGCATATAGTTTATCCATGAAGCCCCTGGGCTCTGAGTCCTGATAGCAACAAGGTAAACGTCAGTCGTTTTCCATTAAATAAAGTCTGACATGAGTGAACATCTGCTTTATAATGACACTACCTTGTCTTCTTTATCCTCCTCTTCATCCTCCCATTCAAACATGGCCTCCATTGACTGAAAGAGAATAATGAATAAATAAACTTGACTGGTGATGTCACTTTTTGATTTAATGAAAGATAATTGTGATATATAACATATATCTGGATAATATCTTCAAATAAAAATAAACAATCTCAATGTGACTGGTAGGCTACACTGCCCTCTGGTGGACAACACCCTCTTTGTGATTTGATTTTATTGTGGCATGGAAAATCATGGCACTCTTTCATAACTATTTACTTAGTTCATTCAAAGAGAAAAGGCTACATACTTTTATAATAATTGAACATATGCAATTATGTATTTACAACACAGTACAGTGCATTCAAAAAAGATAACTTTTATTTTATTTTTTATTTTACTCTTTATATTTGAGTAGTTTTTGGCATTGAGAATTTTATTTACACAACAGCCATTGCCTCATATTTGTATGTTAGATTTAAAGGCAGGCAATCTGAGATATTGTATGATTTATTTTATAATTTTAACATATGCACTTCAAATACATTGTTTTTTAACTTGAGATATATATTGTGCAGGTCTCTATCCTTTCAGGGTTGCTAATCTTGTTATCTACATTTTTTAATTTTCTCTTCCTTTTGCCCCTTCTCATTTCTGTCCTTTCTTTTTTCTCATTTTCATACAGCTGTGAGTCTGAAAGTGTATTTTATTTTTCTGGACATAATTTATTCATTAATTTAATTATTTTTCGTTATCCAAGAAGTCAGGAAGTCACAAATACGAATACTGGTTTTCCATCGATGATCTGATATTTTCTTCTCTACTTCAATACAAAAATCACCAAAAAAGAGAGACACACAAGTCGGATCTATTTTCTTTGATTTCTCACCATGTCGCCTGTTTCCCTGCTCGAGGAGAAGATGTAGTTCCAGACCAGCAGCAGCAGCAAGGCCAGCGGCAACATGTAGAGCTCAAAGTTCCACACAACCACCACAAATAGCTGGGAAAAAATGAAAATGTGACATTGGGTGTTTCTCAATTGCCTTGAGTTCCCCTCACTTGTGTGTCAGTCTGACTTCGTGTGTAAGATGTGAGGTGAGATGCTTCAAGGAAACACCTTTACATGTCAAATTAATTCTTATGATTGAGATTTTTTCTCATAAAAAGTTATATTGAATCATGAAAAAAGTCTTCAAAACCTTTTTTCTCGTATGTAATTACAATGCACTAACCCTGACACAGGAAAATGAGGAGACACATACCAGGTCATTAGAAGCACCCAACAAGTGTCAGTGAATCAGTATCAGTGTATTTTCATACCACAAAGGAGATGATGCTCCGTTGTGCAGACTCCCACTCAAAGCAGCTGTTGATGTACGTCCCGTAGCTGATCAGGACCATGATGAACCGCTTCACGCGATTGAAATTCTGCTGGAGCAACTGAAAAGAGACAAAGTACATCTTTCTGTACTTTTAGACTGTTATATTTAGCAGTGCCTCAAATATAATTCTGAAAATATTCTATACTTTTTTTACTTTCAAGAAATCTCAAAATCCAAACAGTGAATGACTCCTGATTACAACAATAACAGTGAGTATCTAAACCATATACATCTAGACTAAATGTGAATTTGTGAATTAAAGCCATTTATTTTCTATTAAAGCTTTTAAACACTTAGTGGCAGAACTAAGTGTTCTTAGTTCTTGATAACAAGTGGCAGAACTATAAATAATAATAAATAATAACAAGATAACAAGCTATAAATAATGCACATTCAACATGTTATGGCCTTGTAACAATATAGTTCAGTAAAGAACACACACACCATTTACAACAACCATGTTTGTACTGTTTGAGGCAAGTTGCCGGCAGCAGGGCGTGAGTGGCAGTGTAGCCGAGCGGGGATCAGTGAGGAGGAGGTCGTATTTAAAGGGGCCGCTTTGTTGAGAGAATGCGCTGTGATTGGTTAGTGACTGACGAGCACCCATAAACCAGATCAGTAGCTGACAGCTTATGACAGCTGAGCACATGACTCCGTGTCCTGCATGAACTAACGCGCTGCTTCATTTGTTTATCTCTGATGTGATGAATCAAACTCCAATGTTGATTTAACTTTAAACTCTGGTTTGGTCTCAAGTCTCGTTTTTTTTTTTTAAGTATATTTTTGGGGGCTTTTATTGCCTTTAATTGATAGGAAGGAGAGCAAGCTGTGAAAGGCGGACAGAGAGAAAGGGGGGGAGGACATTGCAGAAATGGCAACAGATCGGAATCGAACCCGGGCCTCGTTGGGGCGGCAGCTCGACCAGGTGAGGTATACGCTGCCCCTCAAGTCTTGTTTTTGAATTTTTTTGTTTGTCTTTTTTATTGCTTTTGATATTTTACCTATTATCTCCAATTCTTTGAATTATTTACATTTGTCTCATTATTAGCTTGTCAGTCATCTGTAAAGAAATATATATGATCATAATAATACAAGCAGTATGGACGTACCTGTTTGGAGACTTTTGGTTCTTCCTCGATATATTTCTGTTCTGCAGGGACCACAGTCTTCAAAGCAGCTCTGACCTGAGGAGAAATAAAAACACACTGTCAGAGCAGGTCATGTGACTGAGTTCAGGTTGTACACCTCCACCAACCGAACAAGTCCCAGTGATGACCCTGAAACATGATGTCACAGTAAAGTTCAACCTTGTTACCTTTTGGATATAAAATGTCATCACATCATTATTTTTTGCTTTTAGACATTTGTTTGAAATCTTGGTCAAATTTTTTTATAATTGAGTCAGAGAGAACATTTGTGACTTGTTCAGTGAAGTCACAGTGACTCTGGCCTCTAATCACCAAAATCTAATCAGTAAAAACTCACTGAACCAGCAATAACATAAAAGCAAAAAAATATAGTCACATTTGCATATCATGTCTTGTGTGTTGTTTTGACATGATACGTTTTGTTTTAGTTCATAACTCTGATAAACTGGGTCCGGACTTTCTCCAGAGGTTTCCTTTCATTCATGAAAAACGTGGGAGATTCTCCCCTCAGACGCGTTCACAACAGCAACAAATCCTCCGCAGGATTCAGGTGGTGGTGCAGCATATTAACTTCACTGCAGGGATCATGTGTTTTTGTTTACAGCACATCGCCACTTGTCACCACAAACTCTCCTGACATCTTCGTCTGTGTCTTCAATGTGTAAATGGTAAATGGTCTGTATTTATATAGCACCTTTCTAGTCTTGATGACCACTCAAAGCGCTTTACAGTACAGTTTTGCCATTCACCCATTACACACACAGCACTTTCTTTTCTATGAGGGGCAATTCGGGGTTCCGCATCTTGCCCAAGGACACTTCGGAATGCAGAAAAAGAAAAGACTGAGGTCGAACTGCCGACCTTCTGGTTGGAGAACGACTGCTCTACCCCTCAGCCACAGACGTGTATGGCACCATTTATCATCTGGAGATATTCTTTTTCCTTTTTTTCCACCCTTTTTTTTGTCCGTCGATTGTCAGAAGCATCATCAACCCCCCCTACTCGCTTGCAGTGGGCCAGGAAATGAATATCTGCAGAAACTATGTGTATGAGTGTGCAGCAGTTGAAAATGGAAGTACTTGAGTAAAGTACAGGTACAATGTATTTAGCTACAATGTTCTTCAGACCTGGTATTAACATGTGTCTCTGGTGACCTGGTCACAAGTGGGCAGCTCTGAGTTGGTCAGTTCACGCCCCGACATTAGAATGTGTCTCTGCATGTGTCTCCAGTGACCACTTATGGTCTGTAAATGGTCTGTATAAAGATCATATAGCATTTATATTCTTGATTACCACTTAAAGCACTTTACAGAACAGTATTGCCATCCACCTGTTCACACAGTGCATCTACGAGAGGCACTCTATCATACATCATTCATGCACTGCTGGCACAGCCGTCAGCATTTCAGTCTTCAGTATATTGCCCCAGGACACTTCATCACATGGAATCAGGAGACAGGGATCGAACACCTGATCTTCTGGTAAGTGGACGACCCATGATCACATTTATTTTCTCACTCTATGCAAATAAAGACATTATTTCTGAATACATGTTGTTTTTAGCCAGTTTGAGAGAGAGAGAGAGAGAGAGAGAGAGAGAGAGAGAGAGAGAGAGAGAGAGAAGAGAGGAAGGGGGAATAAATGTGCTGTGTGCAGCTATACAAAGAATTTAGTGGTCACAAATAAATACAAATATTTTTGTTTCACTATGAAACTGTAGTGTAGTGGTGTAGTTCATCAGCTGACTAGGTGGTCCTTAAAATGTGGCACTGGACACATGCGTCCAGCCCTCCTCTGAGTGATTGGATGTAAAATCTAAGATGTTCTCAGAAAAACTGAACCTAGAGCTGTCCACTTGTGATGGGATCACCTGAGACCCATGTTAACACCAGGTCTCAGTCCCTCATGCACAGCACAGACTGACACTCACAGTGTTGTAGACGACATCGATCTCTAGGTAGATGACTCCTTTGGTTGGACCCGTCAGCTCCTTATTCTTTAATGTGAAGCTCTTCTGCTCACCGTTTCGTATCTGACAGAAATAAAGTTTAAGTGTTAAACAGTTTGAACTCACTCGCTTCACTGTTTCAAACTACCAGTCTGTTAAAGATTCGTGTTCACTGAAGTATTTTGAATCATTTTATTGCTGTTACACATGATGTGCCTGAATTTAACCGTTATCATGAAAAAAAAAACATCAATTAAAATAAAATATAACATAATATATTATATGTTATAGTGATAATAAGAAGTTAAAAGATCAAAGATCTAAAATAAAAGTGAATCAATGAGACCTATGCAAAAATAGAGGTATACACTGACAGGCAAACAAATTATACCTTGATTAATATTGCATATTTCTCTAGCTTTGAGAAAAATATTCAAAGAACACACAACTCAAGCTTTAAAATGAATCGGTGAACACTGATATATTTGCAGTTTTGTTATTATTTACACAGATGTACTCAGATATCCTGTGACTTCAGTGTCTCTTGCACTCACATGCAACAAGGGAATGGCAACTTTTCCCAGGAAGTCAGCGCTCCTGTCTCTGTCCTCATCAAACACTGTCAGCTCCAACACTGAGTGAATGTCTTTCACATTACTGAGGAATAGACAGAGAAAGAATGAAGGTTAAGCAGATAAATGATGCATCAGACTAAACTAGGAATAGTTAACATCCACTAAAACTGTTGTCGATCTGTTGTCGTTTTTTCCTGTTCATTCTTTTATTATTTAAAGACTCAGTGTGGAGACATCTAGTGGTGAAGTTGCATGTTGCAGCTGAATACCCCTCCCCTCACCCTGCCCCTCCAAACATGAAAGAGAACCTGTGGTAGACTACAGTTGTCATAAAACTCAAAAGGTGTTTAGTTTGTCCAGTCTGGGCTACTGTAAAAAGCATCAAGAAATTTATAAAAACAATTCATACAATTTAGATGATTATACACTAGTGAAAACATCACTAGAACTATTTTATATTCAATTTCTGCCAATAGATCCCTTTCACATAAATCTTACACACTGGACCTTTAAATCTGTCCTACATTTCAAATGAATTCTGTATCCCTGTGATCCCCATCATTACAAATGAGGAACCTGCTCTTTCTCTTTAATAACTCAAAGATGTTGTCAGGTGTATTTTTTCCAACTCTGACAAACAAGAGAAAAAAATTAAATTTCTTCCATTTTCGTGCTTCTGTACCTTGGTTCAGTGTCTTTTACACTGAAAATCTAAATACTTGCCTTTAAATTTCAGGGCTTGTGCACAAACACAGGGTTGTCTGGTAACAGGTTAATACAACAGAAAACTGATGGTCACTCACAAGGTGAAGACTTTATTCCACTCTGGATTTAGGTTCTTGTAAACAGTGTGTGTCTGAAGTCTGTCGTTATTCAGCTCCAGCACGCAGAAAGGGTCACTCTTACCTGAGGAAACAATGAGTGTATAATATATTTGGTGTGGCAGTATTGTAGCACTTTAAAGTACATTAGGAGCAACTCTAACTATGTTCATGAATGTAAGATGAATGAGAGGAGGCATCCTGATTACCAGTTACATCTGCAGCCATGAGACCTTCTGCTCTCATCACCTTGACCTGCACTATGCCCACATCTTTTAAGTTAGAGAACGACTGTCGCAAACTCTGGAGAAGGAAAGAAGGCACAAAATGTCACACTCTGGCATATTTCATGATGTTTTACTGTTTTACACATTTGAGTGCTGCCTACGTATCGTTCGAGTATCTCCCTGTGTTCCTGTGGGTCGTCCAGCGGTGTGACGGACAAGTCAGCGATGGAGACGTGGGCCGAGGCGGTAAGCGTGACCAGCAGCACCACGTGGCCCCGGGACTCTTCCAGCGGCAGCTCCAGGTGATGGGTTTGCTCTTTGGCCAGAGCAGAGAGGTCCAGCTGGTAGCTGGACAACAAACACAATCTCACCATTTCAGATTAAAAGTATACGCATAAAATAACATAACAGGGACAAGATGAGGATGTAGCAGAGAGGGGAAGACAACCTCAGAATGCATTTAACAAGCCAGGAAGGAAAACAGCTAATGCACCTACAGATACTCTGTGTTATCATACAATTGAATAACTAATGTCAATTCACCAGAGAAAGTATTAACGAATATTGTAATTCACTAATAATTACAGAAATTTAACAAAGAGGTCAGGAAACATTTATTAATTAATTGATTATGTAGAATTAGTTTTACTTTTTGTAAGATTGATACAGATATGTTTTAAGGGTTAGTCTCTCAGCTCTAATGGATATGAAAAACATGGGGCTCCATCACCTGCGGTCTCACATTAGTGGAGCAGAGCACTGATACAGAGAGCCAGACTGACCGTCCAATGAAGTCATCTCTCCTGCCGGTGTCCCTGTCCCACACAGTGATCTCCAACACTCCTCCTATCTCGTCAAACAGATGCATGTCAAACTGCTCCCTCCACTGTGGACTCAGGGTCTTTGGCACACACTGAACACACACGCACACACACACACACACACACACAACAAGGAAGCAACAGAAATAAAAAAAGGTAAGGATATGCTCAAATTTAAGAAATAAAAAAGCACCACCACAGAGATCGCAGTGGACAAACCTTGCTCCTATACTTCTGGTGCCCCAGTCTGAACTTGACGTACGGGTCACTCAGGCCATTGGGATCCATGGGAGTCAGGTTCCGACCTTCGATTAACGCAATGCTGACAATCCCTCGCCAGAGTTGTGATTTCCGATGCATCTCTGAGAGACGCATTGACTGCTGCTGCTGGTCCAGACACACACACACACAAACACACACAACCAAACACACACAAATTGAATTTTATTTATGACTTAACAGGAAAAAAAGTCAGCATGCTGGACCCTGCTCTTCATGTGTCAGCTTGATTTGAAAGGTGAAGATTTTCAGATTTGTAGTTGGGGCTTAAAATTTATCTGGAACTGTTGCCAGATTGTCACATGACTCCATTTAGAGAATTTTGACACTAACATCAATATCTCTTGACAAATATCAGGCTTTGTATGCACATACAATACTTAAAAACTATAGCTTTATCCTCTAGCTCCATTTGAAGACGCTTGTAGGATTATTTTAGCGTGATAACGTTTTGTGCAAACTTTGAAGATCAGGGCCCTGGTTCCGGGCAGGGGATGGAGGAAATGACAGCGGCAAAAACAATCAATACTTAAGGATCAATACACATGTTTGATGATTTGTACAGTGCAACATGGGAAAACAAAACACAAAAAAACAGTCAAATGAGGCTCTAAAAGTCTGCACACAAAAACAACTAATATTGACAGATACAGTAAGTGATGGGCATGAACACTTCAGGACAGGTGGTGAAAAGCTACGACCGCGCACAAGCACGATGACGACTTACCTTAGTGGATCGTTTCCAGGACCTCCTGAGCAGCATAGTCTGAATATACATTAACATATATTATTTCAACTAACTCCTGTAGGGTGGGAAAATACTAATGGTACAGCAAGAGGGCTACAAATATTTGTGGTACAACATGGAAACAAGAGAAAAGTCAACATCCTCTTTCTTTAAAATTCTGTAGTACACTATAAGGAGCTAAAACAAGCGATGAGGAGGAGTCACGCTCCATAAATAAAGCATCAGATTGTAAAAGTGAAAAATGCTCTCTACCAACTGAATATTCATCATTATGGCCTCACTGGTGGCTCATTAGTTTGAATGGGACTTCAGAGAGCGAGCTGTCCTGTTTCTGAGGCTGCCTCGTCTTCATCCCTACGTCGCTCTCTGTCATTGCTGTTTATGTCTCTCCTCCTCTCTGACTGGAGGTGCAGCACAGACAAGATTGGTCATATGATTAATTTATATACTGAATTAAACATGAATGGGACAGGCTGTGTTTAATCTTAGTGCTGGGGACACATTGGAAAACCAGCTTTCTCTGATACCAATCAAGGACAAAAGATATGTGTAGAACGTAAAAACACAAACTGTGAAATGTAATCACTCCTTAATATATTAAGTTTAAAACTGCTATGATCCTGGTACATCCTCAGAAAAAAGCCTATACAAAAATGTTAAACATAATTTAATTAGATAATAATATTTTACTCTTACAATGCACCTAGTATACCGTAAGCACCTGTGAGCATTCACTACAAATTGTGTTTAAATTGTATTTGGTTCATTTCTGTCTAAATAGATATACTTCCGGGTGTGGGGCGCCGGCCAAATGAGAGTGAATGTAAGTCCTTCAACTTTGGGCAATCACAGGACCTGAGGCTGCTCTTTAATTGGTTGTCGCAGATTTTCCATTGGAAAAGAATTGTTATGGATTTATGTTATTTTAATCAAATGTGATTGGTCGACCTTCGATGCCGTCTCAGGAACATCCACCGTCACGAGTTACTTCCGCTGCAAGCTGACTGGCAAAGGTACGGCGACTTCATGTGGAACTGCGGCAAAACTGGTAATTTCTTTACAAAAACGCCCTTTCACAAGGGGTTTGCTCGAAGAAGTGCCCTCCCCAATAAATGTTATCACCAGCCGACACTGATATGTATTTATGTATTTCCTTATTCTATATTTAAGTGGGTCCAAATAACATCTACCACTTTAAAAATGAAAACAAAGGTTGCATTTTGTTTTAACTTTTAAAGAGTGGCACATTGAGATCAGTGCTGAGGGGAAAATAATGCGACAGTTGCATGTTTGTCCTCAGTTTATTTATAAGAGCTCTTGAAGGAGTACGAAAACCAAAAGCTAAACAAATGTAAATCAGGAAACTAACTAATACTAAACATTGGAAGATATAAAGATAAACTGAACTTGATAAATGAGACTGTTTCAATTAGACGACAAAAAGCAAATTTTCTGTCTACGGAAAAAGCTCTTCACTAGGCTGAGAGGTAAAGCGGGGAGGGGTCAGCCAGGACGCAGCTATAGGAAGTCACTAAGAGCCTAATCGCCACTACACTCACTTTATTCACATAAGGCCTCCACCGATACGTCTTAACCTCCCTCTGCTGCAGGAAACAAAATGAACATCGTTACTGCCCCTGAAAAAACTAAAATCCTAGCAACATGGAGGTAGAATGTAATGTTACTTGAACATTTACTCAAGTACTGTACTAAGTATACTTCTTATTAAGTAAACACTTTTTTTTACGGAAATGCTGTACTTTTTTACTCAACTGCAAATATTTGACAGATTTAGAAGTTACTTTACAAAGGAAGATTTTACATGTGAAATGTAACGTCTTGTTACATGCAGCATCATTTTTTGTAAGACCAAATGCAGCTTCATCAGTTGCATCTTTCAAATTTAAATTAGTTGTAAGATGGAATGAACTATAATATACTGTAGAAGTTTGATGTGATCATGCAGTATTTGGTATTTCATGAGGACAGCCACATCACAAGAGTCAAACATAAAGTTACAGCTGAGTCTTCAGCAGTACTGCGTCCGCCACTGCATGTGTTTGTGTGTGTGTTGTGTACACTTGGTAGTTGGGTAAGATTGAGGTTGGATCACCTTGGACGACCTCCTCTAAAGGGTCTTGATGCGGTAGTTTAGTTCCACACCATAGTGAGGTTACTGTGTGATAATACCCAGCTAAGCACGTAATACAATATATATATATATATATATTTGTGTATTCATGACTAATATAGAGGATCAAATTAGTTAGAAATTTTATAAGAAAGAGAAACACAGAGAGACAATGGAGGGGGGGGGGGGGGGGTATTCCTACCATTGAGTCTCGTCGCTCCTCTATGGGACTGTCTTTAGGCGTCAGGGTGACAGCGAGCTCCAAGGTGCCCAGATCCTGATCGGGGTACTGTGGGTCCTTCAGCACCAGGGTTACAGGTATCGACCTGTGGCACACAGATATGAATCACGGTCAACTATACTCCCTACCATGTTAAAGAAGTAGTTCAACACTCAATCACTTTGCTGCTGACAGTTAGATGAGAATAAATAAGTTGACAGTTAAATAACATTGATATTCTGTTCAGAGCAAACAATTTGATATTTTTACCTGATGAGAAATTACAAACTAATTCAATGCAAAGACAGAAAATGTTTTAAAATGTTTTAAAATGTCAGTGATGCTGTGTCATGAAAGCCTGTGTTGAGTTTCTCTTGACAACGCAAGCATCACAAATGAAGAACAACATGTATTGCTGTACAGTTTTACAATATAACTTTAAAGAAACAGCACAAAACAGGAGAAAAGTAAGAGAAACAGTAGATCATCAGGTAAGTTCTGAAAATACACATTCCTACTTGATTCCAGCTATTGATTGTAATTTGCCACAAACCAAGTTAGCACAGGCGTTATTGCTGCCTTCGCCAGTTAATGAATAATGCAGCAGCTGAACTTGTGCGAGTAACAGGAGATACAAAAAAAAGACTTTGCAGTGGGTCTGAACACATCTGAAATATCTTTAGCCATGTGAGGTGCTTTTCAACTGAATAATAATCAATCAATCATATTCACAAATCTCAATTTGTCTCAAAGGGCTTTAACAAGGTGTGACATCCTCTGCCCTTAACCCTCAACAAGAGTAAGGAAAAACTACTAAAAAAAACATTTAACAGGGTAAGTAATAATAATAATAATAATAATAATAATAATAATAATAATAATAATAATAATAATAATAATAATAACTTTATTTGTATAGCACTTATCTAAACGAGGTTACAAAGTGCTTCAGACAAAAGTCCATGGCAAAATGAAGATTCGACTGTTCAGTCCAATTTAAGAGCCAACTCATAAAACAATAAGGTCGAGACCTTGAGTTTGTAGAGAAACCCAACAGTTCCCACAATGAGCAGCACTTTGGCGATTGTGGAGAGAAGAAACTCCCTCATTAACTGGAAGAAACCTCTGGCAGAACCAGACTCAGACCCATCTGCCTCGACTGGTTGGGGTGAGCGGAGACAAATGGGGACGAGTAAAAGTGAGAGAGAGATAGGCAGGGGGGGGATGTGGGGATCAGGAACATCACACTTGAACTCTATAAGACTGAGTGTTGTAATGAAAATAATTACAAGTCAAGTAAAATACAAACAGGCTCATAATGACGAAGCTCATATGCTGACATTTTGAATGTATGATGTTTACCATTTGCTTATCATCTTCATTTGGCTTGTTAAAATTGGCTAAATAGCACAAACCACTAAGAACAACTGGGAATGGGAATGCAGCCGTTCAGAAGCTGAAGTATAAACATTTTAGTCTAACAACATTTGCAGGAAGGATTTTTGACATTCCACTGATGTGGCAGGATTTCTCCCAGAGTTCATGATGGCCAGTTTATGTGACAATAAGAATAAAAAACATTTCAGCTTATTGTGATCTGCGGTGTACTGATAGGCAATATGTAACCAACCAGCCACCAGTAAGAGGCAGACCATTGAATTTCCAACATAAAATGAAAAAACAAAAACAAAAACGATGCCATGAAACCGCAGAGAAAAAACAACTCCAGAGGTACAGTATTGGGCAGTGAGACCACATTTTACAACAAGACATTTTAATCCGGACCTTCAGACTTTTCAGTTCAGTCCAAACTAAAATAACGGGTGTAAAAAGGTGTTGTTCCAGATTGAACCATGGTTTAGACCATTAGCATTGTGAAATATTTTTGGGGATAGTTCCGGCTTTCTGACTAATTGCAGGAAGTTGGTATATGAAACAATAGAAGAAGAAAAAGAAGCATAAGCTGCTCGCAGTCTTCACCTCCAACAATAGTTGGAACAACAAGGACATCATTCAGTTTGCTGATAGTAATACCATTGTTATAATAAATAATTATAGTGCACACAAAATTAATGAGGTGAACAGATTTTTCCATATTCTCCTTTCAAACGGAAAGACTGCGTTTTCTCTATTCACTTCATTCAAAAAGGTTAGCAAATACAATAACCACACTGACAACAACAGATGTCAGATCCACGCCCATCTACAAATCAATCAATGTCAGGTAAAGGCAGATGTAGGCCACATAGCTGTTGATGATAGGACGTATGTCATATAAAAGTCTTTAGTTGGCTCCCCATAGCAATATGAAGGCAAAACTAACCAGATGAAATGTAAACAACGTAACAATGATATGAACCTTGGTTCGGACCTTGGTCCAGACGTGTGAGCTGTGAAAAACCCCTTTTGACTGACGTGGCAACGTAACAGAATTGAAAAGGATACTTCTGTTTGAAAAGGGAAATCCGACTGGAAGGCGACGCAAAGATGATAGCAAATGTTAGCATTAATGTCGTCAGGGTAACATGCTATACCTCTGCTGCTCCAGAGACTCCACGTTGAGGTAAGCTGAACCCATGAAGTCATCTTGAACCGCAAAGTCATAGTCAAACACCTGCAGAGAAGCAACACAAAATTCTCCACTGACTTTAATGTTCATTAACAATGCATAAGGAGAAGCTTTGTGTGTGTGTGTGTGTGTGTGTGTGTGTGTGTGTGTGTGTGTGTGTGTGTGTGTGTGTGTGTGTGTGTGTGTGTGTATGCATCATCCAAGCCTTTACCTTGACATGCAGAGGTTCACTCAGACTATCCATTATTACAGTCGTCTTCTCATCCCACACTGGGTTGAGGTTTTTGTGGATGGTTTTGCTCTTGAACACATCTTTATTCCCGAGTTTGATCTTGACATATGGATCACTGCTGCCTAAGAAGAAAAACAAAGCTGTAACTGAGCTAAAAAAGCAAGATGTAGAAGCAAGGTAATCAACAGACAAGATTTCAGTTTACCTCCTCGGTCTCGTACGGCCAGGTTGTGGCCTCTCTTGAGTTCAATCTCCAGCTTGTACATCCCTGAGCTGGTGGTGAATCGCTCAGGATTGGCCCCTGCGGAGCACGGAGCAGCAATACCCTATAAAAAAAATGGATGCATAAATCACAAACAGTGCAAACAGTAACCAATCTCTCCAACAGCCACAAAGTGAACTTACCGATATTTGTTAGAAAAACAAGAAAGTGGTTTTAAGCCGTCTAAAGCGGAGCCCTCACTACCTCAGTTGTATTGTTGCATCCACATTTGCCCACAGCTTTCACTGACTGAACTGTCTAATTCAACTGAGTAACTTTTCCCAGGGGTGACCACTAACAGGAAATTGCACGAGAGCAGCTTCCTCCCGTCCGTCCACAGCGTTGTTGAGCTGATATTTTTTCCAAAGTACAACCCTCACTTTCACTGCAGCAGCAACGTTTCAGCTGTTGCAATGCAGAAATGCAACAGATAGACATAGTACTAGTGTTAAGATGGATTAAAATCATACGCCTACAATATGGTGTAACACTGATCTGAAACACCTGTTACAGATGCAAAAGAGGATGCATGTTTCGAAAAACAAATGTCGAGAGTGGTTTTGTTTTCTTTCTATTCTGGCATCTGTCTCAACCACATTATGGCTGCATTGATACATTTGAAAAGAAAGTCAATCCTTGATACAACCACAAAAGGAGATGCAACATGAACACAAAGAGAAACACAAAGAATGGCAAGTGATTCAAACAGATCACTAGGAGATAAGTGCATACAAAAAATCATCGAAAAGAGATAAACCAACTACAAAGAGACACAAGACAGCAACAGTGACATGTAGAACAACCCAAAGAGAAACAAAACAAACACAAAGAAATGCAAAATGACTACAATGAGAAAAGAAACGTCTTAATAGAGACAAAAAACAGTAACAGAGATGCAAAGCAAGTTCAGATGCAAGATGATACTGACACAAAGAGACACAAAAAGGGCTACAATGAGATGCAAATACAAGGAAAAGTAAATGGACCAAAAAGAGACAAAACAACACAAAGAGACACAAGATAAATACAAAAACACAAGACAACAACGGAGTTCTCTTTTACAAAGAGACGTAAAAAGAAAAACATCTACGCACAGAGGCATGAAAATGTCCACATTAAGCTCTATCCCATTACTAACTTACTGTAAGTGACAGATTTAGCTTTTAATTTCCAAGAATAAGAAGAAAATCTGAAGGATAACATGAACAATGATGATTATTTGATATTAATAATAATAATAAGCCTTTCAGGGGACAAAAGGACATTTTACGTATTTCATGATGGGAAGTTTAGAAAAATAGATTTTTCATTTGTCCGTGTCTTTCCAATTTATAGAAAAAAGGTTTCAGCCCATATGTAAACAACAATGTTAATCAAACATTGATCTCAGCATATACATCAACTTTCAGAGAACTACTCTGCAGGGAATGTAGCATCCTGTCAACACTCATCCACTTAGAGGGACGCTCTGATCAATACTTCTATAATGTGATAATACATTAGGACCACACTATATGGCTGTTGGATATGAAAAGAGGTCTCAGCGGACTGTGTGTATTACACTTGATACATACATACACATACATACTAACCCTTAAAACACGATTTGACTTTCTGACTAAACTGCCTCTTGATCACTGCACTGCCAACATATGAATATAGTGATAACCACAGGAGGTAATATACTGTTACTTTTCCATTCAAATGCATTCATCATTTTGTCTGATTATTAATGAGTTCTACATTTTAAAGCACTTAAATCACTTGATGAATGGTTTGTGGAACTTCCTCTGATAAACTTCATAAATTGACAACAGATGATTGATAACTTGCAGGATAATTTCATTACTTCATCGGTTCATTCGCACATTTGACTAAGACTGGTCTTTCAGACATTTTTTATTGACTCTTTATTATCGTTATGAACTTCTTTTACTTATTCTTACTATACCTCTTTTATATCAACTTTTATTTAACTTTATTTTATTATTTTCATTTTATTAATTTAGTTTTTACTCCACACAATTTTACCACTATTCAGCCATTTATTTCAATCTATTAAATTATTTGTTTATTTAATCTCTATTTAACTGTGTGCATTACTCTCAATATTTTCCTAATGGCTTTTAATTGCATTAAATGTTTCTTTTCTTTGCTCTTGCTGTTTTTTTGTCTTATTATCATATTGTCCATCATATGTGAAGCACTTTGAGCTGCACTAACCTGCATGAAAGGTGCTATATAAATAGAGTTTGATTGATTGATTGTTTCAAGTAATAATTGTGTTTCTACACACCTGCCAGCGGTTTGTGATGTCGTACATGGTCACACAAAGACAACCGGTCAAAAGATTGAGATTAGTCAGTCGTTTCCGAAAAAATCACCTTCTCATCCAACTTGTCATTTCATATTCATTGTGTTGTAACTTCAACTAATAGCATTTTACTTCTAGAAAATGCTTGAAAAACAAAACAAAAAAATCTAGATTTATCCCATATTCAGGTTTATTGAATTACCTCAATGCAACTTTAACATAAAGTACAACAACTAGGGCTCAGTGTAATTCACAGTCTTACAATATGTTTCACGTCTGATACAAAATCATACCTGGATACCTTTTGAATTTGTCTCCACTTATTATAGTACCAAAAGATATGAAAGCCAAATGGTTTTGATAAATAAATCTGCAATTATGTGCAACTGAAGGTTAAAAAAAAATCCCAGACCCAGGCAAGAAGATTTGTGGAAGTATCTTTACAAATAATTGTGTAACTTAACTCCACTTCCTTACTTTCCATCACTTCGAATCTCTGTTATGACAACTTATGTTACAGGTTTTTGGTGCCAGAGAAAAAAACAGTTTTCATGCAGCCTCTGCTTGGTTTGAAGTGGAACATAAAGAAATATACAAATCAAGCAAATAATCAAATGATCTGATCTGAGTATATTTTCTTTCTTTCCCTTCAAGCAGAATGTGTTTCTGTTGTGTTGGTAAAAAGTCTGAAAGCCAATGTGTTCTCTCACCTCCATCTGTCGCTATAAAACTTTTAAACTTCCCTAATATCCCCGTGGAGAGCTGCTCTGTGAGCACACACAGCACCACCCACAGAATTACTCACATTATGAAACACATACTTGTTTCCTGAGGCTTTTGAAGTGTGCCAAGTGCTGCTCTGGCATTAAGCAAGCTGTGGAAATTCCACTGGGCAGTAACTGAAAACAGCATAATAAAATAAGTGAGACCATCCTGTGAAACATGAGGAGGCTGAGAGTGTCTGGCTGACTGTGTGGAGATTGTATCGCGGGAGGAAGGCTGTTGAAAACGTATGTAGCATGTGGGGTAAGTCCAGTTCAGACGAGATGATGTTAAATATGGAGATAACAGGCTGCAGCTATAAAAATAGAGGATGGGTACAAGGTCAACGTTACACAGATGAAAACACTGGAATATTATTACCTTATGAACCTGTTTGGATTAATTTAACCATTTGACAGACACAGCAACGTGATCATTCCTTTTAAAGGGACAGTTCACCAAAAACTGAAAATTCTGGAGTTTCAGGGGTAAACATTGTTGCAGCAGAATCCAATAGAATTGAAGTAAATGGTGGCCTAGACTTCAGACGTAATAAAACAACAGAAGAAACTTAACATGCCTCCATACTGCTCGCGTGGTGTCATCAAAGTGTCCTCAAGCCACGACATTCATATTCGAAACAACGTCATTTACACTGAGTTTTAAGCCTTAAAGTCCACAGGAAGTGGTTACGCTAGCGGACGCAGTAACACAATAATGTGTCCGAGGGGTCCGTGAATGCACCTTGTAGGAAGATATCAGAGACATTAAAACATGGTGTAAATGATCTTCGAATATGAATGTCGGGGCTTGCGGACACTTGGATGACACCACACAAGCAGTATGGAGGCATGTTATGTTTTTTCTGTTGTTTTATTACGTCTGAAGTCTTGGTCGCCATTGACTTCAATTGTATTGGATTGTGCTGCAACAAAGTTTACCCCTGATACTCCAGAAGTGTTTTGTGGATGCAAACACTTCACCCACCCCTCCATCGGCATAGTGGTGAGTAGATAATGAGTGAATTAAAAATTTTCTAGAACTATCCCTTTAAATCCAGTGTTCCCTCTCTTTTATCTCTGTGTTTGGTCTCCACCACCTCCTAATGTACATAATCATTAGCCAAATAATCCACTACGTTCACCAGCTGCTCTCTGACTGTGTCTGTGTGCTTTTTGCTGCTGAGCAGGTCGGGGACAGAGATATGAGTGGATATTCAAAACAATGAGCCAAAAGAGATTAGAATCTCTGTAACGCTGAGTGGAGATAGACAACAGATAACAATTTCTTTCACAGTGACAAAACAAATGACACAATAACACATGATAATTATTTTGTAATTAATTGTAATTTTTATTTCAATGATTCACTATAAAATCCTTTATTTTTTTTAAAGATTGAGTTTTAAATATCCACATTTTCTCAGTAAACATCTGAGCTCAGTTTGTGTTTGTTGAATAGATATTATGGCGAGCAACGTGTTGTGAGGCTGTGGCGGTGGAGTGATCAGTGCCCCTGACACCAGCTAACAGTCTGCAGATTTCCGGCTGACGTCATGTCACCACAAACATCTGTTACTGTCACAGTGATAGCATGTGGCAGCATTTACTTTTATGCAGAATGATGGTGCCTTGTAAGTGCTGCAGGTTGTTTAATTTTTTTGGTTTTTTTTGTTTCACACGTTCAGAATTGAACATGATAGACGTCTTGTGTGAGTTGTTTTTGAATTTGACAGTTTCATAATCCACTTATGAGAAAGATAGATTGAGAAAATGATGTGGTATGAACTTCTCTTCAGATTCACAGTTGTTAGGCGCTTCTGTTTAGCATCTCTCCCAGCGGTAACAACATTAAGGTTTAGCATAAATACAGTGTGTTATCTGTGAATATTTTCTCTGTCATCAACCTCAGAAACAAAGACAGCAGCAGTGCGTGTTTACATCACAGGATCCGGCCTCAGGTAGCCCATGAGGTTTCCACTTTGCATCTCATTACAACTGATGACGGGTTTTGCGGCATCATCATGACGCAGCAGCAGCATGTCTTAACTCACACTTACATCCAATCACCTTGGTGAGTATGAATGAGGGAAACAAGTGTGCAGCAGCCACAAACCTGGTCCCAAGATGACTCAGGGAGTGACCAGGTTGCTGGAATTAACCTGCTGCTTACAGAGGGATTAGTCTTCAGACAGCACGGCACAAAGCAGGGAATAGCGTCAGATCACCTACAATCCCATCAGCTACACTGATGCACACCTATTTTAGGGCTGTGTATGTATTTGTGTCTACACACTCTGCGCATGCAGGTCAGGCTTTAGTCTTAGGTGTATCAGGATTCAGGCCACACCTAATCCTTATTTCCACTCTGTGGCACCACTCAACAACCAGGAGCGAAATTAGTTCATGCAGTTCCAACAAGTCTCACACCTTCTCTCTGCCTGATCAGGAGTCACAATCTGGATGAATTAAGCATCATGGATTTCATTTTGGAGCACAAAGCTCATGAAAATAAAGTGTGTCAGATTCAGAAGCTCCAGCTCTAATGTCAGATACATATTTAATCAAGAGAGGGCTGCAGGGATTGCTAAATATCCTAAAGGAAAACTCAAGAACTATCTTTTTAGTCTGACTTTTAATAGAATTTTGTTTATGTATGCTGTATGTTTAATTTATTTAAACACTGGATTGTTTTACTGGTGTAGCCATTTATTCTATTTTATTTTCTGGATCGATATTCTTTCTCATAACCTACTTTTTGTTTCTGGTTTTACTTCAAAGCATCTATCTTCTTTTATTATTTTATATTTATCCTGTCTTTGGTGTTTCCTCATTGGAAACATGAGATTCACGATAGCGTTCGCTCACTTCCTGTTGTTATTGTTTTGCTTTGTGCATGGATGGGTTTGTGGGAGGTATTGTTTTGATTCTATAAAGCGCTTTGTGTATGTAGTGCTGTACAAATAAAGTCTTTCAGATTTTTGTTTCATTGATTGACTCTGGAAAAATACAGTATCAATTTTAGATCAAAGAAGCCTACTTAAAATGTTCTTTTGTTCAGACCAAAAGCCCCAAAACCAAAGGTTTTCCATTTTATTACCACCCCAAACCTGAATTCTGCGGATTATTTGTTGCTGATGTGAACACGTCTGAACAGAGAATCCCCCGCTGCGTTGTGCATGTGTGAAAGATAAACTGCGGAGAAAATCTGGACCAAAGTCTCCAGAGATCCTCCATATGACATACACATGCACAGCTTTATTTTAGGAAGCAGCAATACATTCTCTTCCAACTGTATCTATTTATTCTACTATGACTTGAAATCTCTTGTAAGTGTCTGTTTGTGGACATTCATGTCAACTTGAGTCTCTTTGTAGTTGTTTTGTGTCTCTCTGCTGTTGATTTATGCCTTTTTCATAATCATTTTTTGTCACTTTTTTTAATCTTCCTTTATTTTGCAAATCTTGCAGTTGTTTTGAATCTCTTTGTAGTATTTTTTTGTCTTTTTATAGTCGTTTATTATTTGTTCTTTCATCTTCTTTTAGTGTCTTTTCGTTGTCATCTTTCACATCATTTTATAATCCCTTTGTGCTTTTTTGTGGTCTTAAGTCATCATTTTGCTTTTTTGTAGTAAATATTCATGTGTTTAGGATTGTTTTATGTCTCTTTATGGTCATTTGATTGAATATTAAATAAGAAATATCCTCCTGATCCAGGGCCCCCCTGACTCATTTGGCCCTCGGGTCTGAGTCTGGTGTACCTGTTCTGTGATCCTTCACGCTCTAAATGAAAAACTAGGACACTGTCTCTTAAGAAGCACATAAACAGAAACATGTGAAAATTACCCTTGAAAGAGAGGGGAAAAAAGTCAATGCACTAAGGAGAGCTGAGAGTAACATCTATCACCATGACATGATGGTCAAACCTCAGGGGCCCATTAACATCAATACTGCTGCCAATACAGACAGCAGCGATCAATACAGTAAATAAAAGCCAAGAAGCTCCCAACAGGCGCCTTCCAAGCATAAGTGTAACATGCATTTTACAAAAGTACAATCTGACACATTCTCACACATTCACAATGCCTACAAATATACTGCAGAGACATGTGAGATGTGATCAACTGACAGTGTGAGTTGCACTACTTATATTCACACTCACAGAGTTTGGACACACATACAGACTAGAGCTTATTGTGCATCAATAACCGCAAATGCAGACTCAAGTATGGTGCTGCTGTCTGATCTCACTGTTTCTCGTAATGTAGATGTGTTGGTTGAGTTAACGTAGCACTAAGTGTACAGAATCAACACATGACTCAGCAGGCGTCCCACACACAATGGAAGCCAATGCTAATGTTAGCAAGCTACACTGTTGGAATTCAGAGTGGTTGGGATTCATGATAAATAATTTGGGCTTGTTGTCTAATAATAGGATGTCACTCTCCCAAAAAATCTTACCAACCTTCATTCACAAAGAAAATGAAATAGGGCCACAACAGTATGGTTGATTATCGTATGCAAAAATAAAACAAATATCACAGAATTGTTTTTCAAAATGATCAATATCATTATCAGTAACAGATTGAGGACGTGTTTTCATCCTTTGCTTACAAGTGTCAAAACTGTATAGCAAGAGACTTGTATTGAAAATGTTTAAAAGCTTAAATGGAAAAATAAAAGTAAAAGTTCAGAAAAATGTCCCCTTTAACTGTTATATATTATTTCATCTGTTATATATTGTACATCTAGTCAGGGGCGTCACAACAGTTTAGGCAAAGCAGGAGATTGTCTGGGGCCCCCAAGCTGAGAGGAGGCCCCCAATAAAGGCTGATTCAATTAACAACAATTTGGTGAGAACCCCTTTAAACTCTATGATCGGCTGTAGGAGACTCCACCACACGGCCCACACCGCTAACTTAGTACAAGACGCACTAGTCAGTAGCTCACCATGGAAGGCCCTCAAATGTCAGTTAGACGCATGATGTTTGGTATTGGGACAAACATGAAGATTAGCTCAAAGCTATAGCACACAAAGACTTTTTTCCACTAGCTTGCACAGATGTTTTTGTATTTTACAATCAGGAAGAGTAAAAACACTGAAGTGTGCAAATGTTTTGTGGTATGATACGACTTTTGTAGTCACCTATTAACAACTATTTTGATTATCAATGAATTATAGGGTCAATTTAAGCCTTGTATTACCACTTTGTACCCCAAGAGGTGCTAGTGAGTCAATAGCGTTAAGCAGTATTAAAAAATGTAATGCAGTCCAAACTCTTGAAACAATCTCCCAATACTTTAACCTCGTCAAGATTCTGCTTCCATTAAAATCAACTTCGGTTGGTTTAAGTTATGTTGATTCAAACTATTTTCTGTTAATCCTGCTTTGGTTTGTTTCACTTGAACTCTGAACTTAAAAAATATATATAAAAATAAGCTGAGGTTAACTTGTACAGTACTTTAATTAGTCATTTTCTAACATGCCTTAATAACTGAAATTACTTAACTGCAAAAGACACATATATAAACATAAAAATATTGATCTAGTTGAATGCAAAATGCTTGTAGTTTAATGATGAGCTCACCGACAGAAGTCGTCCACATGTGGAGGCGAGGGAAAAGCAGTCATTACAAGAGCCATGACGAAGTAACCCTCGAATCGCTAGACGGGACTCTGCCACCGGGGCCTGACTTAGAAGGAGATCCAGGGTCGAGCAGGGCGCAGGGGGATAATACAGTCAGGGTGAGGTGGTGTAATGAGGAGAGCGGTGAGTGGGGACTATTTTTAAAAAGTGCGACTATGTGGGAGACATGGCAGAGGAAGAGATACTGAGAATACTACCACAGTAGGTCCAGATAAAACGCAAAATAATCTCCTGTGACCTCAGGAAGTATCTCCAAAGAAAGCAGACCCAGCAGAGAAGGAGAAGGTGTTGTACTGTCCGTGTTAAAGCTGAATGAAAGGAGGAGGAACAAGTGAGAGGGAGGGAGGAAGAGGAGGAACTGAGCTGGTTGGCTTAACTTTTATCCTTAACCAATGGAGCAAGCTTGACTATACTAAAGGGAACACTAGGAAGACATGACTGCAGTCTAGTGTCCTAATAAACAAAACTTAAGTCAAATAAAAATTTCAAGTAACTTTACTTTTGTGCAAAGAAATAAAAAATAAAAAAACAATAATGATACCATATATCAAATCATACAAATTTGTCCATTTAATAGAAAATAAAACGGTTTTAGAACCAATGTGCAAAAGCGAAAACAATACAAATGCAGCCCTGTTTGTGAGGGCCGTAAATGCGGGGCAAAGCTAGTCTTCTTTAAAACAAGCATTCTACATTTTAGAAATACACTATTTCTGTTTCTTGCTGGGTATTCAATGACAAGTTAGCTTAGCATAAGGACTGGAAAATGTGGAAAGAACTGTCTGTCCATATGTAACAGAATCTACCCACCAGCACCTCTAGTTATTTCTTGTTTGTTTAATCTGTACAAACTAAAGCTTATGATACTTGCAAGTTTTGTTCACAGCAAGATAATATTCACAAATGATCACGTTTATGATTTCTGAAGTCTAATTACAATTTCAAGAAGTAAAAAGCTAATGTTAGGCTACTACCGTTGGTGGCTTGTTAATAAGCCCTCTCCGACGTCCTGAGACAAAAAAGTTTAAAAATATTAGACATAATTTACTTATATAATAATTTTTACCCGTACAATGCTCCTGGTAGACTGTAAGTGCCTGTGAGCATTCAATAAAAGTTGTTTTCAAATTGTATTTGCTAACTTAATTTATGGACTCATTCTTATAGCACGAGCAGCTAGCTCGACCCAGCTGATGTTAGCTGGCTCTCTCTCATGCAACTATCAAATCTCACAGCAGAAGTTGGCTTTGTAACCTTGAACCGCAACAGTAATGGATCTGGTTGATAATGTAGAGTGTTGAAATCACAGATGCAAAAAATAGCTAACAACACCAACCCTGCGGACTGCTGTGTGATTGTTGTATCTGAAATGATATGACAAACTATAGTGAAAGTAGTTGAAGAACTATTTTGAGTGTTCCTGGTTCGGAAATTAAAACATAAAAGTAAAATTATGTCACTTGCACCAGTAACGAATGACAGACGCTTAGAGGGATAGTTCACCAAAAAATTTTACTTCACTTACTATCTACTCACCACTAAGCAGATGGAGGGGTGGGTGAAGTGTTTGAGTCCACAAAACACTTCTGGAGTCTCAGGAGTTAACAGCTTTGCAGCTGATTCCATAAAATTGAACGTTCATGTGGCTACGTCCACTAGCATCATCACTTCCGATAGTGGACTTTTAGGTTTAAAACATGGTGTTGGCGGACACTTGGATGACACCACCCGAGCAGTATGGAGGCATGTTGTGGTTTTTTTCTGTTGTTTTATTACGTCTGAAAAAGAGGTCACCTTGGCTAAAACACTGTTTACCCATGAGACTTTTGCAGACTCAAACACTTCACCCACCCGTCCGCCGGCATAGTGGTGAGTAGATAATGAGAGAATTTTCATTTCGTTTCTTTAGTGTTTAGACCCATTCACCATGCCACCATGTGTGAACGCAAATGTCCGAGTGAGAGGCTCCGGTTATCTGTGTACTTTCTCCAGACCCTATTCTCTGGACTTTACCCGCAGGTCATGTCGTAAATCGGCTTCAGTGTTAAGTAACATTGACGATATCTTTGCAAGAAAAACCTGGAATGGGAATAAAGCACAAAGAAAAACAGTTCCCTTAAACTTCAAAAATCTATCTGATGTTTCTGGCACTGCAGAAATGTGTTTCTTCTTTTTGATACGAACAATTTGGACTAAATAAGAAAACGATATAAACAAATACCAAGAGTATGTGGTGAATACTGACTTTTAAGCAATTTTTTTTTAGGAAAGTTCATTATACAATCGGGAGTGGATGACTCATTACAAAAGCTATTTTGGAAACGTAACATGTATGTCAATATTTCACTGTTCGAGGTAACTTAACATGCAGTGACTGAAAATATACTCTGAAGTAACACTGCTAACACTCTTTGACAAGGACGTATAACATACAGTATAATGAGCTGACTGAAGGAGACAGTCAATTTTCACACTCATTTGACTGCACACACAGAGAAAAAGAGTTCCTGACAGTATAACTTGGTCTCACCCTACTTGTTTTGTGCAAAGACAACATTTACTATCAGCTTGAAAGCACGCGAGTGGTTTGTTTTCCCTCAGTCCGCCACTCTCCACAGTGAAAACTCAATAAAAGTGGCTAACGTTCAGTAGCCCATCACACAGCATGTTCATAAATAAATGCCTGAGAAACTGCAGTTCACACTATTCAATAACCTCATTCCCTGTTACCAGGCCAGTTCAATTCACACACATTTTTGTGTTGAATGATTGATTCACAAAACAGACTCGACGTTCAAATGCAAAATCTTGCAGCTCTGCTTCCCTGATGTCTGACATGTGTTTCCGTGCAGGTTAGTACAGGTAGAGACCAGACACACAACTTCATAGAGGACAAACAAGGTTCCCCAGACAGGGAGTGAAATAGTATCTCTTGTCTCCTCCTACCAGCTAAAAGAAAGAAGAAAGACCCCTGACACACACATATCTTAACCACACATAAAAGCTCTTTAGAAATGAACCTCTGTGTTTCAAAAGATAGTGTAACCCTCGGTGCTGCTACTGACAGCGATGATAACAGGCGAAAGAAAAGAAATCCTAACACCGCAAATAGAGGACAGTCATAATGGACGCTATTACCCTCCTCGACCGGGTTCTATCTCTGCGTGGGCTCTTAAATATCCAATCTCTGCGGAGTAAATGATGTTTGCTTAAAAACCCTGCCAGTTAGACTTCCAACCCAATTTTATTTGTACAGCCCATATTCACAAATCACAATGTGTCTCATAGGGCTTTAACAAGGTGTGACATCCTCTGCCCTTAACCCTCAACAAGATTAAAAAACCATTAACAGGGTAAAAAAAAGGATAGATGCAATAGATGCTGCGTGTGTAACTGAGAGTAACATTGATTAGAGGAAACAGTTTGTAACATAATGGAAAAGTGTGTCAATGTTTAAAGTAAATATACATAAGGAAATGTCGGATAGAGATGAAGGGAGCAGCAATGACAAATGAATTGAGGACTTGTTGTCAGGAATGGACGAGTATGTGAGTAGGTCTATTGTATGTCAAGCATGTTGTATCTCAAAAGCACTGCTCAAAGAAATGACTTCATACCCCCTCCCCTCCTCATCACTCTACTCTGCCAGTTGCGCTTCCAAAAACTTGCAGCATAGGGTTTGTTTTAGTCTTTTTTATGGGATTTTCTTTTTAGCCTTCGCACAAGTGTGTTCAACTTTAGGCCATTCTTGAGTGGGGATGTGTCACTGACTCGCCCACATTATCTAATCACTCACTACAACAGATAACAATGAGACTAATAAAAGCTCCACTGCTACTTGTTTGAGTCTAAAAGTGTGTGTCACCTCTTTGAGATGCCTTAAAATGACTTTTGCTTATTGCCAACAAATATTTGATCCTACATAAAGAGTCAAAATCAAGCTTGGAAAGTTGTCCCTGTAGGGGATCTGAGCTAGTCACAGAGGCGAGTCACATTTTTGCTCCACTTTTTTCAAATGTTCAAATGTTTTATTCTCATGGTTCAAAGAAATGTTCCAAATTTGTCTAAATAGTGACAGCCCTATTTTGTGTACATTATTTCCGTTTTATTTTTTTTCGTTTTTTTCTGGGTGTGAACAGGGTTTTAACAGATTAAATCATACGTATCACAGTGAAAGTTCAGACTTTAATTCCCATTAATGATTTTCTGGTTGGCTGAGGTGATGGTGGTCCACAAAAGCTGAAGGAAATAGCTTCTCCCTGTTGCGTGGCCTCTCAGGGACTGTCATCACTGGCAAGTGAGGAGGTGTAGCTATAGCGAACCTTGTGCCATGTGCCAAAAAAGAAGCACATGACTGTCTACACCTTCCCCCAGAGGTAGTAGTCCATAAAAACAACAAAAATACACTGTAGCATAATTATATAAGTAGAAATGGAAAGATTTATAAGCATCCTATACAACTCCAAAGTTTATCTTTCTTCTCCAAACTTCACATGTCTAATCAAGTGTTGGATTATTTGGGGTCTAGTAATTTCCATGACCCATTTCAATCAGACTTTGTCACAGCAGCTAAATCATTTTACACAAAGGAGTAAGAAATTCAATTCCCTTCACTCGATTTCAGTGTCTATAACCTTTTGTGGTTTAAGATCAAGGTGACAAATAAGTTCAAGCTAAGAAGTAGTACGTGCCAACGAGTGTTCAGCCTTAAATGTATTTTCTGAGCATCTATAAACATTGCTTTATTGTAAAAGCTCCAGCCTGTTCACCACACAGGAGCTCAGATTCCAGCACCAACCCCTCTCTGTCTGTCCACATCGACCGTTCTCACCACTGACATTTCACATTGCTCTTAACAGGAAAACAACAGGTGTAACTAACATTAATGATGGTTCAGGTCCAATAAGTCATAAAGCACAAAAAACATCATAAAACATCACACAATATACCCAGTGAATCTTATTTGAAGAATATGCTGTAACGTTTAGGGTACAGGACTGCTTGATATATAATATTTCTCCTCAGATACTCGACCATTACTGACAATAATCCATCAATTCATTGACCTTCCATTATGCTACAAAGTGTTTATTCTAATCAATGCTACAAATACCCTTATCTTGATGATATTCTCCTTTACACTTGACATCTATTGCACTTCTGTCCGTCCTGGGAGAGGGATCCCTCACATGTGGCTCTCTCCGAGGTTTCTACGTTCTTTTTACCCTGTTAAAAGGGTTTTTAGTAGTTTTTCCTTCCTGTTGTTGAGGGTTAAGGGCAGAGGATGTCACACCTTGTTAAAGCCCTATGAGACAAACTGTGATTTGTGAATATGGGCTATACAAATAAAATTTGATTGATTGATTGATACATGTTATAATCACTGATAAAGTTTTCTCCAAATATATACTTATCTAATTCATTTTGTCAAATTATTATGACGTGTACATTTGCCGATGAAAATGTTCTAGCTGGTCCCAGCATTAAATTGTTCCACCTTTTCCTTGTATCCTGCACTGTGAAACAAGACTGTCAGTCCAAAACCCCAAAATTAGCTGAAGAGCTTTTGAGTCCGCACCCTGTGTGACTGCAAGACTTACATACCCACCTCACAGTTATAATGAGTATATACTGTAATATTATCAGTGTTATAGACCTTCACAGCAGCCATTTTTACATTAATATTGGGTGAACTAATCACATTATTGAAGTTCTATTCTATTTAGGTATAGAGTCTTTGTTTACAACTGTGTTTACCATGTCAAAGTGGCTGCTGTGAAAAAGGCTTACTATCTCTCTTTACCACACCTCAATTCATGCCACCCTAAGATCCATCCATCATCTTTAGGGCTTATCCTTTGAGGGG
Source organism: Hippoglossus hippoglossus (assembly GCF_009819705.1). Classification (NCBI taxonomy): domain Eukaryota; kingdom Metazoa; phylum Chordata; class Actinopteri; order Pleuronectiformes; family Pleuronectidae; genus Hippoglossus; species Hippoglossus hippoglossus. The sequence goes on from NC_047162.1 coordinate 1,647,381, forward strand.
GGAGCCGCAGCCAATCCCAGCTGACACAGGGCGAGAGGTGGGGTACACCCTGGACAGGTCACCAGTGCATCACAGGGCAAACACAGAGCAACCATTCACACTCATATTCACACCTACGGTCAAATGCCTGGTTTTAGGAATGCCACATTCATTGCTGCTTCCAAATCCAGATGGAATTGGTCTTTAGTCACAAGAGCCTTTAACTAAAGTATTTGAGAAATCTAGGGCCATCATCATTTCACATATTTCTATCTCTTTTATTATTTTACTCCTTTAACTTTATATATACTTAACCTCTTTTAGTCAATTTATCTCTTATATTGTGAGCTTTTTTAAATTTTCTCTAAAAATGTTTCCACTGAGTTTTCTGATCTTAAATTGATTTCTTTTCATTTTGTCTCTGTGTTGTTTTTAATGTCCCTGTACAGCACCTTGAATCGACCTCTGTGTGCTTTGTGAATAAAACTGCCTTACCTTGCCTGGAGTCTATAATTACCCTAACACCGATCTGCATGTCTTTGGCCTGCTATGAGGCGACAGTGCTACCCACTGCTCCACCATGCCACCACCGCCTAAAGATGTTGTTCCAGGTGAAAGGCATTCCTGTTGAAGCAGGACTGCTCATGTTCTACACGTGTGCATAACTATTGTTTCCTATGGGATTTAACAGTTTGCAGTGCTGGAAGGCGTTAGTGCAGCTCAAACCTAAACGAGCATTAAGGCTGTTTACTTTGGTGAGTTGTTAGTTTAGTGAGTTGGCTTGTTTTCTCTGTTTGGCAATGCTCAACTTAGGAGCATGTTACCATGACACGCTCCTCTTTTATGACCTTTTTTGCACATTCTGCAAACTCAGATTATGTTCCTGCTGAAATGTGCAGGACCCCACCTCCACATCACATGCACAGAGTCAGCCCCTCGTAGCCACCCATACAGTACTGTCACTATACTGTGCATATACAGTACACACAATTTCCAGTTTATTAGGCCCACTTAGATAAAAACTGAATTCAGTCTAATACAACAGTCCAGCAACATGAAGATGATGATGTTCAGTGTGTGTTGACATGGTGAAGAGAGGTGTGGATTCAGCTGAATGATCCATTCAGGTGTTGAGTTATGTTATGTTTCACTGACATAACTTTAAATATCTGACTTTGTGGATTTTTTAACTTGTTTAGCTTAGTTTTGGGCTTTGTGGAAATAGAAATTGTTAAATCCTTCTTTTAATTTTTTGAGAAGACAATTGTCCCTCCTGTGTGTCCAGCTGCAACATGTGGTTTCTCTTATTTGTCTTCTGAGGTCCTTTGTTTACTTGTACACGAAACAACTCAGGGTGGGTCTGAAAGGCTGTTGATGTGGCCCAGTAAAGCTGATTGAGACACTCTGTGTTATGCTAGGCAAATGAAACACATGACCTAAGGTGTTTACTGCAAGCTGCTGACCCCAAACAGTGTAAACACTAGAACAGTCAAATCAAAATGTTCTATTATAATCACTTCTTTTTTTTTTCATCACTCAAATTGGCCTGTCACAAACACACAACACTGAATGTTTGATACCTAAAAACACTAAATGGAGCTTTACAGTAATTGATTGACATCAGATGCCAAAGAGTGTCAGGCTGGAGCTTCTCACTGGAAAGGCCACTGTTTTTCTCTTTTATGTCAGTGTGCATTGGAAATCTTTGGGTTTTGAATCGTTGATTAAACACAACAAACTATTTGTGATGCATCGCCTTGTGCTGGAGGAGGCAGATTACTAAGTACCAACATTTTTGCACAATATGCCCAAATCATATATTCTATATATATTCCCAGTTAGTGAAAATAAAGTAAGAGACATAAGGAAAGTGTTTGCTGCACGAGTGGGATTTTACCTTTGCATCGAAACCCAACAAAATACGGTATTTGCTCACAGACGTTTGCATATAAACAAATTGCTTCATGTTATTGATTATCCATGAATGTATATCCATCCATCAATTTATATAACACGTGTTTTACCCATATACACACGGAAACCCCACCTGACCTAAGGTGTATGCAAGCTGTTAAATAGTTATTCAACAAAATACTACTAATACTAATAGTTGTTGCATGTAAACATATTGCTTCATGTTATTGATTATTAATACATGTATATATCCGTCCATCAGTTTAAATAACACGTGTTTTACTCAGGATGTACACACAGGCCACGTCTACAGCTACAACACAGAAACCGAACTAAATGTGCTAACATCAATTTTACAGTAATCCAGTAGCCGATCAAAACATTGTCGTGTAAATAGATTTCCTATTAAAAGGCCAACCCCCCCCCCCCATGCTTGACTCACCGGCTGCTCATCCCTGCTCTCCAGCGGGGGCTCCGTGGCTGCAGCAGCAGCTGTTGCCGCCTCGCCCCCGCTGCTGCCCCCGCTGCCGCTGGCCGGTGGCTCGGACAGCTTCTCCAGACACGCAGACCCCAGAGAGGAGCTCTTGTGGTGGGACTGCACCAGCTGAGCCACCGTGGGCTTGTCCAGGAAGGCAGTCTTGTGCTGGGAGGACGACGGCAGCTTCTCCCGCACGAGTCCGGAGCCGCTCGCCGCCGCTTCTCCGCGGAGCGGAGCCTCTGTGGCGTCCACGTCCCCCCGGGAGGAGAAGAGCAGGTCGGGCTGCGAGGAGGAGATCACCCGGTCGTGGGCGACGTTCTCCCTCCGTTTCATCATCTTGAACATCCACATGCCTCGCTCCCTCTTGTTCTCCGGGTCCCTGGCGCCCAGCTTGGGGCTGAGCAGCGGCTTGGCTTTGGCCTGGAACTGTTTCCACAGCGAGTTCTGCTGGGACGAGCTCCTCTCATCCTCGTCCCCGTCTCCCCGCTCCATTCCCGCCTCTGCTCGGAGCTCAGCCGGGCTGTCACGCCGATGTGGAGGCTATGGATCCAGCGACAAACTTATGTAAGCTGTCTATTTCCCTGTTCAGCTGCATGACACCTCGGTAGAACTGCAGCGGAGCCGAGGGTTTCGGCTGCAGCGCTGGTGGTCCGGGTCCAGCCCACTTTTAGATTTACAACTCCAGACAGACTATTGGATTTCTTCGCTGTCACATCAGTGAAAAACAAGCTGACTGAGCTTACACTTCACAATGTCATCGTCACAACTAAACACAAATATCATCATCACAACTAAAGATGAATATCATCATCACAACTAAAGATGAATATCATCATCACAACTAAACACAAATATCATCATCACAACTAAACATGAATATCATCATCACAACTAAACACAAATATCATCACAACTAAACACAAATATCATCACAACTAAACATGAATATCATCACACCTAAACACAAATATCATCACAACTAAACATGAATATCATCACACCTAAACACAAATATCATCACAACTAAACATGAATATCATCATCACAACTAAACATGAATATCATCACACCTAAACACAAATATCATCACACCTAAACACAAATATCATCACAACTAAACATAAATAGCATCATCACAACTAAACATGAATATTATCATCACAACTAGATATAAATATCAGCATTTCAACTAAACATAAATATCATCATCACAACTAGATATAAATATCAGCATTTCAACTAAATATAAATATAAATATCATCACCACACCTAGATACAAATATGAAAGTCATTTCCTTTAACAAATACAATTTTCTCCACCTATATAAGCTAAGTATACCCCTCAAGTTATATTGTTTCAACATGTCAGTCCTGTTTGTTGTTTCTTTCTGTGAGTAACTGATGGTTGAATGTTTCCTCTGTATGAACTGAAAAGACATTCTGTTTTAAAGGGATAGTTCACCGAAAAAAAGAATTCACTCATTATCTACTCACCACTATGCCGATGGAGGGGTGGGTGAAGTGTTTGAGTCTTGTGTTTTTTTCTGTCGTTATTTTTACCTTTGAAGAATCAGTCACCAGTTACTTCATTTGTATTGGATTTGGCTGCAACGCTGTCACCCCTGAAACTCCTAAAGTGTTTTGTGGACCTCAATCACTTCACCCACCCCTCCATCGGCTTAGTGGTGAGTAGATAATGAGTGAATTCTTTTTTTCGGTGAACTATCCTTTTAAACAGAATACTTTACTATAACTGTCAGTGCACGGCACAGAGTACTGTATTGTCTGTCTGTATTTTTCTGCTATAAGTAGAGTTATTATTTTATTACGATGATTGTAAGAGTGGGTGGGTCCAGGTGTATGTCTGCATTCGTCTGAGCTCAACATGAAGCCACAGAGTCACTGTACTGTGAGTCACAGCCCGAGCTGAGCTGACACCATGAATGAGAACTGTATCAAACTATGTGCCCCTTTTTAAATCTCCCGAGATCACAGCTATAAACGTGTGGAACTCAGGTTTCCCATTTACACAAAGAAGCTCGGGACGTTCTCGGGCTGTATGTTTTCATGCATCTTTATTAAATATTTGGGTGAAACAGCGCCCCCGTGAGGCTGTAGCAGAACAAGAGAACCTGATTGATGGTCTGAGCTCCTGTTTTCTTCTCTGTCACATCTGACACGTGAACAACAAACTGACTGAAATTATTCACCTTATTCTCGGTGTAAACCAGGGTGTCACAGAGAACCTCCGTCTTGTGTTAGAACTTCCGGAAGTCACATAGCTGTAGATTGGTAGACGAGATGCGTGTGAACAGTAAGCCTACAATTATTTGAGAGCATTATATGTTCAGTTAGATGACAATTTATTTAGATTAGACATAAAATCCTTAAAGTTTGTGAAGACAGCCAAAGCACAAAAAATACATCATATTTTGAAAACCTTTCCCATGGAATTAGATAATTAATTATTTTACCCTTGTGTCACATTTTATTGTGTTTACCTATTTCGATTTAATATTTGTAATTTTATTTTATTTATTACTATCATTACCTTGTAATACATTCGGTTCAGTACTTGCCGTTGAACTTTATTATGAAATGTTTATGTTCAGTAATTGTCTGTCAGTGCTTCCTCTGGCATAATATCTATACCTCAATATTCTATTGAAGATAAAGTTGCCATATTGTTTTCCGAGCATTTTCACTATAATTGAAGTGTAACTTTTTAGAGGATGCCATAATAATTGAGGAAACGGTTTTTATAGCAGGAAAGCAGTGCAGCCCTGGAGCCCGTACAACCCACATCCACCTCCGAACACAAAACGCAGCCTTCAGGCTCTGGTTGAAGAATTCAACCTAAAAAAAACCCACCCAAGCATCCTATTGTTTCTTCATTTCACTTTATGAATAGAAAAGCACTTCTCCTACCCGGAGAAGTGGCTTGGATATGAAGCTCCTTCGAACATGTCAAGTGCTAGTCCAGAAATGGGGTATATGAAAGTGTCAATTATCAGTTACTTCTGTTTACATTGGTTGGTTAAGGAAGTGAGCGAACAATTTGTAACTTTAATAACAATAGTAATCACAAAAAGCAAAGGCTGTCTTAATTGTCAGGCTCCCATGAATACGCTTTGTTATGAAGCCACGCACCTCAAAGGTTTTGGGGGGCTCCTTGTGCCATCAGCCATTAGACTGCATAACCTCACAGCGCCCTAGGTAGAACACTAAATCTATATTTCAAGAAAGAACTGCTGCACATCTTCTACACTGTATACTTCAGGAATGGAGAATTACCCAATAACACAAACTTGGTCAATATATATATATTGCACATTTTTGAAAAAAAGACCTATGTATACACAGTATTATTTCTACCTATTGTATATAGTATTTCTATTTTTGTTCATATTTTTACTCTTACAACATTTTCCCCCTTGCGCTGCCACTTCCTTGTGCTGCTGTGTCATTTGTGAATTTCCTCTAGAAGATTAATAAAGGTACATCCTATCTTATCTCATCTTCAGTATGTGTACAATTTGTAAGGGTAATAATAACAATGCCAAAAACCAAAGGCTGTGTAAAGTTTGTTTCCAAATTAATTCAGTAGTAGCAGCGAGTTCTAGAAATGCTACTTATAAATTATCCCAAGGAAATACATGGCTGTCTATGGCTGGCAAAGCACAGATAAGCTCAATCACCATTTGCCTCTTTTTTGGATGATTTCATAGTTATACTGAAAATGTCTCATTTACAGTAGGAAACTTTTTCATATGTTTATAAACTACATATTAATAACCAAATACAATTGATTGTTTTTCTAGATAAAAATGCAACAGACATCGTGGAGCATGAGACCATGGATGACCAGGATGTGCCATACTCGCAAAGAGATGTTGGAACCCTGTGGGAGGACCGCACCGCACACTTAGCAAGCAGAGCTAATCCTTAAGGCTCCACCCGATGCCTCTGTCCACCACTCCTGACCAGAGAACTCAGTGTGCTGAACCTCTCTACAAGACTCTGTATACTGGCTGTCACTCCCTGCTTTTCATACAGTGGCTTACCACCTTGTAACTCTCTTCAAATATAGCCTTCAGCTTGATCCTACAGACCAGCTTCTGTAGACTTTGATGAAGTTAAGGCTTAATCTGCTCCAGGGAGACTTGGCTGAGAGGTTTAATGTGTCCCAGAGCGTCGTTAGCCGAGTGTTGAGCTACTGGATTGACCTATAATGGAAGGAAATATGAGGCAATACATTCTTTGGCTTCCCAATGGGAAACTATCCGGGCCACCATGCCCCAGGGCTTAAAGAACACCACCAAACACAACATGCATCATAGACTGCTCTGAGGACCCCACTCCAAAAGGCCTGGAATCTGGATGACTATAAAGCCACTTCTATGGCCATCAAATACCTGCAGGCAATTGCATCCTGTGGCCTTATTATGTTCATTTCCTCTGCTAATGGTGGCAGGACTCCTACCGTATGAGTAGTGACAAACTCGTTACAGCTGACTCAGGGTTCCTGGAGAACCATCCGTGATCTGCTGTTTGAAAGGAAGGTGAAGCTCACAATACCTGGCTTTACTAAACAAGGTGCACAGCTTTCTGAAGAAGACACCACCAGCACAAAGAGGATTGCAATTGTGAGAGTTCACGTTGAGCGGATACAAAAGACAAACGTTTAAGTGTTGATTTACAAAAGAGAATACATGAACAGTAAAATGTTAGAAAATATAATTACTTATTTACATAAAACCTACAAGATGTGTACAGTAAAATACGTGTGTGTACAGTATTCAACAATAAACAACATTTTGACCTATAGGAATACAGCTTACTAGCGACCAGATGGGGTTTAAGTTGACTGGTAAACCTTTGATGACTAGTAAAATGACTAGTAAAAATGTAGCTGTTTATCTGGTATGACTACAAGATTAGCATTATTGCTAACCATGTTGGTGTTGTTCTTCCCATCCTGCCAACTTTGTGCACACACGCAGCTTTAAACAGGCATCTGGATATTAGTATTGCCATTGGTGTCGAGCAAGTTATCATGTTGACTTAAGCATTTAGCTTTAAGACTTTGCTTGGTTACAGTCTCACAGAGCTACTAGCATGGCTGTAGGCTTGGTGCTTTACACGATTTGCCCCCAAAACCCCAAATAAATAATTGAGACGAAATCAATTTTCAATGCAGCTTTTAGTTTATTAACAGAATTAATTCAACATTACGCATTTCTTAACACAAAGGTGATTATAAACTATAAACATGAAGGAGGTTATGTTGCTGATTAAGCTGTCTTTCATTTAACTGCAGTGGCTTTCAGACAACCCTCAAGTCCTTCTAATTAAAACTGTCTTAAAATGCAGTTAAAAAAATTAGTACAAATACATAAATTTAGGACAGTTTGGTTTTTGAAAAATATTAAACAACACAGAATCATCAATCATCAGTTAAGTCAATCCACACATTTACTCAATAGCATATAAAATCAAGTGTTATATTATTTAACCCTCACTTACCCTGTTTTACTTTGAAAAGTGCTATATGAACAAAAGTTATTATTACTATCAACATAAAGTCAATCAAATTTCCTTTAATGTTTTTAATTTACATCTACTGCATACGTATCTGCACCAGGATCTATATATATATGAAGACAGACGACATGACAACTCCCCAAATGTGAAGCCAAAGCGTCTCGATCACCACCTGGTGGCGTACTGCAGTATAGGTGATAAATCCTGTCTCATCCATGTTAGTGGATCGGACAAGGACAAAGTACACATCAGATACATTTTTCACAAAGATGGTTTATGTCATTTTAGGCAATTCTTATTTAGGTGTTGTATTTATGTATTTGCGGTAAGTTTGGTTTTAATTATCTCCGCCCGGGAGGTTGTGTTTTCACCCCTGTATGTTATATTGTTTGTTTGTAAGAAAGATTAAACAAAAACGACTGAACACTAAACTTGGTGGAAGGATGTTGTATGGGTCAGGCAAGGATCCAGATCAGGGGGCGGATACAGGAATTCATTTTACTTTCTGTAACTTTGTGAGGTAGGTTTTTTTTTCAACATTTTCGTCGTCTAATAATTCATGAATTATTATCAATGAAGGTAAAAATCTATGAGTGTGTGAAAATTTGGTGCAGCTTGATTGGGATTGTTGGGCCTTGCCAGAGGAATGTGCTGGAGTGTAGTTATTTGATGCAGTTAGTTATTTGATGCTTTAAAAGCGGGTGAAACGTCATGGTTGACAGCTGAGACCCACACATCGGTGAAGTCAGCGAATCGGTGGTTCCTCGCTACCAGGGCTTCATCCCACGATCATTACTTTACAGACTCTGGTTCAAATGCGCAAAACATGGCAGCAGTATCCAAGATAAGTTCACCTCGTTTCTGGATAGTGAGAGGAAGTGGAGACGTCTCTCTCTACATACAGTCTATGATTGAAATACATGTGATAATATCTGTAACCGCTATGGCAGATGGAGAATTAATGATAATGTTGATGATGTAATTCTGTATATCATGCAGCCAGACTCAACAAAAGTGCTCTCAAAATTGAATTAGTACTTTGCATGTGGGATTGATTTTACATTAGCTTTGCATCTTTGATGATTACAGTTCTGATTGTACATTGCAATACAATTTGGTTTGGTCAGATTCATGGTTAAAGATTTTAAACAGTATTTGGAGGATCAGCATTGAGGGTGTGCTGCATTCATCTCATTAAGTATTTCAAGTACTTGGGAATCTACTGTGATCTAAAGGTAACAAAGTAAAATCAACTCTATTGCTTAACTTAACTCACTTGGCTAAAGGACTGCAATAAATAATAAACTATTTTCTGTAAGGTTCTATCATGCCAAAACATTTTAATTAAATTAAAATACATCTGCCAGCATGCTGTCATTCCTCTACAGTTTCTTTGTGACCAGTGCTTTGAATATCAGGTAAAATATTGAATGTTATCATAAAAACATTTCCTAATTTCCTCCTCTGAAGAGATGGCATTAGGGAAAGTATCAATCATTGCTGTTTTGACCCTCTTGGTTTGTCTCCGAAATAAAAGGACAGCGGCACAGGTCCTGCTCATGCATCTGCTGCTGCATCTTCTGGAGCATCTGCTGCATCCTCTTCAGCTGCAGAGGCCGATGACATGGTGACAAGGGACAAGGGGACAAGGGACAAGGGACAAGGGAGAAGCAGTGGGTGAGAGACAGCTTACATAATAACACACATGGGTCATCAATTCACATCAGCATCTTGGTTATGTAATACCTGTTGCCATGTGTTATTCATTGTCTGAGGTTTAAAAAGGCGTCATACAGGATTATTTTTCCACTCACTTCTTCATCTTTCATTTTGATGATTTTCTCTGTCTCCACATCTGGAGTGGGCAGCGACAGGATAGGGATGGGGCTCTCCACCCGCTTGTCTGCATTCATCTTACTGTAACACGACAGATCAACATGAGGCATGGCAGCAGCACAACACTGGCTCATGAAACTGTGAGTGGTCAGAGTCTGGAGTGCTCAAATAGCAGTGAAAAAAGTATTTGCTCTGAGGGCTATTTCATAGTGAAATTCTTAAAATCAGACCATACATGTAAAAAAAAAAACATTTGTAGTAGAAACCAGTCTTCTTCCTGTTTCCACCTTCACAGAGGCAAAACACCCACGCAGAAAGTAAATAAACCCACTAACAAATAAGTATGGCCACCAGATGGCTCTACAACAGATACAGAAAGAGCAAACAGATGACATGGATGTATACAAACCATTGGACAGAAACAAATGACAACTTGTTAATAGTTTGGATTGAAATTGAAAGGAGGGGGGAGCGCTTGCTTACATATTACTGTCAAAGTATTAAACGTACACATATTAGCTATACTGTCATTTCATTTGTCATTAGCTTCCAAATAAGACCAGGTTATTTTGTTGCTTTTACCAAGGAGGTTATGTTTTCATTGCTGTCTTGAATAACTTGAATAGAGCGAATTCCTTTAACATTGCAAGATAGGGCTTTTTCTGTTACTTTTTGTGAATTTCTTAAGAAATATTGGAGAGATCTTGATATAAAAAGTCAGGCAAACTTAGAGGACGGATATCTACAAGTGTGTGAAATCTAACTTGACTTGATGTGAATTTAAGGGCACAGTTGGGCCTTGGAGAGGGTAAGCGCTCAACTGAGTGCTATTCCAGTTGTCTTATTAATGAATTGTTCCAATTAGGACTCCTCCTGTCTTTCCTGTCTGTCTCTCTTCCCTCTTCTTTCATCCTTCGACCCATCACCCACTTCTGGATAATAGTTGCTGGGTTCCACAACTCTAATGATGGAGCCCACTATAGTGATAAACCTTTAACAAGACAAATTGTGAAAAGTGGTGACAGAGAGTTTACATCTACTGTTGTGACTGCAGCCTATATCCCCCCTGATGCTAATGCTAAACTGGCAATGAAAGAACTGCATGCTGCCATTAGCAAACGACAGACTTCACACCCGGAGGCAGCCTTTATTGTTGCGGGTGATTTCAACCACTCCAGCCTGAAGACTGTACTCCCCAAATTCCACCAACATGTCTCCTGCGCCACGAGAGGAGTCAAGACTTTGGACCATGTTTACACCAGCATGGCTGGTGCATACAAAGCCGTCCCCCTCCCCCACCTAGGTCAGTCTGACCACCTCTCTTTGTTCCTACTCCCCAAGTACACACCACTCATCAAACATGTGAAACCCACAGTGAGGACAGTTAAAGTGTGGCCAGAGGGAGCTGACTCTGCTCTACAGCTCCGGTTCAAACACAAGGCCACACTGGACTCCCACACGGACATCGACTCCTATGCCTCTTCCGTTCTGGACTTCATCAACACCAACATCAACAGTGTCACCACCCTCAAACGAATCACTACATTCCCTAATCAGAAGCCATGGATGAATAGAGAGGTCCGCCTACTGCTGAAGGCACGAGACACCGCTTTCAGATCAGGTGATGCTCAGGCCTACAGTTCATCCAGGGCTGACCTGAAGAGGGGCATCAAGAAAGCCAAGCACTGCCACACGCTAAGGATTGAGGAGCACTTCAAGAACAACTCCGACCCCAGACGCATGTGGCAAGGCATCCAGGCCATAACGGACTACAAACCCACCAACACCACCCCCCAAAACAGCGATGCCTCCTTCCCTGACGAGCTTAACAGCTTTTATGCTCGCTTTGACAGGGACAACCAGGAGGCGGCCATCAAGGCTGTGCTCTCTACCGACCACCAGCCCCTCACACTCTCCTCCACCGACGTGTGTGCTGCACTGAGCAAGATCAATGCACGTAAGGCTGCTGGCCCTGATGGCATCCCCGGACGCGTGCTCAGGGCCTGTGCTGGGCAGCTAGCTGAGGTCTTGACTGACATATTCAACCTGTCACTGGCCCAAGCAGCTGTCCCCATGTGCTTTAAAACCACCTCCATCGTGCCGGTGCCAAAACACTCCACTGCTGCGAGCCTTAACGACTTCCGCCCTGTTGCACTCACCCCTACCATCATGAAGTGCTTCGAGAGGATGGTCCTGGCTCACCTCAAAACCTGTTTACCACCCACACTGGACCCCTTCCAATTCGCCTACCGTCGGAATAGGAGTACTGAGGATGCCATCTCCACGGCACTACACTCCGCACTTTCTCACCTGGACAACAACAACAGCTATGTGAGAATGCTGTTCATAGACTTCAGTTCAGCTTTCAACACCATCATCCCCTCCAAACTGATCACGAAACTCAGTGATCTAGGTATCAACACTTCCCTCTGCAACTGGATACTGGACTTCCTATCCAACAGACCCCAGTCTGTTAGGTTAGAGAACCACACCTCCTCAACCCTCATCCTGAACACCGGTGTGCCACAGGGCTGTGTGCTGAGCCCTCTCCTCTACTCCCTCTTCACCTACGACTGCACACCTGTACATGGTTCTAATACCATTGTTAAGTTCGCAGACGACACAACGGTGATTGGCCACATCAGCGCACGAATGATTGAGTCCGCCTACAGAGAAGAGGTCCAGCACCTGGCTGAGTGGTGCGACGACAACAACCTGGCTCTCAACTCCAAGAAGACCAAAGAGCTCATTGTGGACTTCAGGAAGAAAGGTGGCACACACACCCCCATCCATATCAACGGGACGGAGGTTGAGCGTGTCGCCAGCTTCAAGTTCCTGGGTGTCCACATCTCTGAGGACCTCTCTTGGACCCTCAACACCTCAACCCTGGTCAAGAAGGCACACCAGCGTCTCTTCTTCCTGAGGAGACTGAAGAAGGCCCATCTGTCTCCTCAGATTCTGGTAAATTTCTACCGCTGCACCATCGAGAGCATCCTCACCAACTGCATCTCAGTGTGGTATGGCAGCTGCTCTGTTGCGGACCGGAAATCATTGCAGAGAGTGGTGAAAACTGCCCAACGCATCACCGGTTCCTCACTCCCCACCATTGAGGCTGTCCAGAGCAAGAGATGTCTGCGGAGGGCGCACAGCATCGTCAAGGACAGCTCACACCCCAGCCACAGACTGTTTGCCCTCCTCCCCTCTGGGAGGCGCTACAGGGTCCTCCGTTCCCAGACCAGCAGGTTCAGGAACAGCTTCTTCCCTGCGGCTGTCACCCTGCTGAACTCTGCACCACGGTGATCCCCCCCCACACACACCTCCTCCAGTGACTGTACTTCCCCCCTTCACCCTGGCTTGGACTGCCACACACCCTCCTCCAGCCACTGAACATTTGCACTAGACTGTTATTTTTGTATACAATATTACTACTACCTCATTCACTTACTTTCTCATGTTTATCTCACTTACTAACACCACTTATACTTACACCTGCACTTTATATACACATCATATCTACACTACCTACCTCTATTGCGGCTAGTCTTGTATCTATACTGTTCATATTCCATATCTATTTCTTACTGTACATATCTTATTTATTTACATATTCCACTTTTCATATGCACATACTCTGCACTTTTTCTGCTTTTTTTTTTTTGCACTTCTGGTTAGATGCTAAACTGCATTTCGTTGTCTAAGTATTTTGTACTCTGTGCAATGACAATAAAGTTGAATCTAATCTAATCTAAAAACAACAGTGTTCATAACATCATCTTTCACATTCAGGTACAGGAACTGTAGGCTAGTATTAAACTAGTTACCATTATTCTCATCAGCGTCTGAAGATAAGCCCCTAATATCTTTAATTGTATTGGATTTGGCTAGTACACTGTTAACCCCTGAAACTCCAGCAGTGTTTTGTGGACTCAAACACTTCACCCTCCCCTCCATCGGCATAGTGGTGAGTAGATAATGAGTGCATTTTCATTTTTGGGTGAACTATTCTTTTAAGTTTAATTTTGAATGCCACTACAGACCCATCATCCTCACACACAGGTACTTTCACTATGCTGCCTGACATGCTGTCTGCTAACCAATCAGATACCAAGAGCCAAAAAAGATCTGTGCTGCTTCAACAGAATTTTGATCCAATTATTCTGAAATTTTTAAGTATTTAATTATTTGGAGGAGTTTAACTTAAACTGGTAATTTTATTTATACTCAGAGCCGTTTTGTGGTGCAGTTTATCACACCACAAAAAAAGTGAGTACATTTATTTGTTATATTATTTCACAGGGGCACTGTCACCTCACAGCAAGAAAGGTTCCTGGTTCGAATCCCGGTTCGGCCAAATTTAGCTGCAAACAAAAGTTCCCAAAAAAAGCCATATTTCATGTATTAGCAGTCAGGAAGGAACTGCCATGATATCAGAGGTGGAGGACACTCAAACAGATCCAAGAAGGATGAGAGCGGGTTCAATCTGCTTTCCTGGTTTCATGGGTAAGGGGAATTCCACACCAGCCTCAAGCTTTGGCTAAAGTCTACAGAAATAACCAATGATTGTATTATATTTCTTATGTGGAGTTTATCTATCCCATACTGATGTGCTTCTATGAATTGTGCTCATTTGTGTATTGTGTAATGCTCAGTGTTTTATTTTGTCTACCAGCTAATTATTTTGAATGGTGCACTGTCCCTGCAAAAATGAACATAAGCATGAAAAGGAAATGAAAAGGAAAAAAGGCCACTAAAGCAAAGTAAAGGGCTTTTTAGACAAACATCAGTCAGTGTGTAAACACACACCTGGTCATGGTCTGGATGCACTGAGCTCTGTAGTTTTCGTAGTGGCAGTCATTGGTGATGTCTTTCAGGTCATGCATGTGGGTTCTGATCAGCATGGTCCTGAGCTTCACAAAGTCGCAGTGGGACGGGTTCTCCACTGCACACAGGAAAAGATTGACTTAATGCAAACCAATGTTGTCATGGTAACTGAGACCTCAGGCCTTGTGCAGAGGGCTGGGGAAGACGGACACTAAAGTCCAGTTGAGAGATTCTTACCCTCCACGATGCCCCAGGGGTAGAGCCTCCCTCTCACCCTCTGACCTCGGGCTTCTACCACAGTGTTGCTGCCGATCACTGCAAACGGAGTGCTCTCCTGCACCACAAACACACCACATGGAGACATGTTACTGGAGACTTCACTCAAAGTAAACTACCAAAGTTCAATAAGTTTACCCAGCATTAAGATTGAAATAGTTCAATTCTAGCACTAAATAAAATCTTAGAAAGCAGAAGGAAACAGAAACGGATATTGCTATTCTGGGTATTGTCTTTTAGTATCCTGAACAGGCATCTCACACTAATAACCAGAGCTGCCAGATATGGTAGTGGAGGAGAAAAGCATAACATTGCCTGCTTAAATGTTGTGCTGCAGATGAGAAACATGTTTTTGACTCACCTTCAGCTCTTTATCTTGCTGCTTGAACCCCTCATCTTCATCAGAGTCGCAGTCAGGGAACTGGTAGATCTTTATCCCATACTTACCTATCTCCTCTCTCAACTAGGACAAAGCACACACACATCAAAGATATGTTGGACAATAGGAACACGCACACACACACACACACACACACACACACACACACACACACACACACGCGCACACATCCTCCCACTGAGTGCTAGTTTGTGGCTGCCCTATATAAAAGCTTTAAAGCGCCAGATAAAATCTTTCACCACTAAAACAAGCTGAAAATGGATCTCCCATCTAGTTTCCATATATTTGACCAAAGCAGCTCAAAAGATCAATATATATATATATGAACTCATATGCTTTTGATTCACATTCAAGGTTTGGCATAGAAAACCATTTTTGTTTTGGCAGCATAATGTGGGAGTAGTTCCATGTGATGGGTTATTTGTTTGTTCTCACTTCTTTCTGAGAGCAAGATGAGAATGGATACTCTAAATCTCATGATAAACATGAGAAGAGGTTTATGGGGAGCAGAGTTTATCACAGGAATCTGCACTTGACACCAGTGCTACAGACGGTTTGAGCATCTCAGCTCAGTGTTTTTGCCAATTTGCATATTTGTTTATTTGCACATCCTAAACAAGGCAGAGTTGTGAATTATGTCAAAGCCATGTTAAGGCCATGAAAGGGAAACATGTATAAATATGTAATTTTGATATAGAGCTAGCCCAGGTAAACAATGAGTCTACCTTAGCATTAGAGGAGGGAGTGCCTGTTAATATCTTTATTGCTAACTAATGAGCAAGTTGTGTCTCCACAGTGCAGAGGTACTAGTAGATAAACTGTTATTCATCAAGCAATATAGTCGTTACCTCCAACAAGGAGGTTGTGTTTTGTTTGTCTTGTCAGGATTACACAAAAACCACTGGATGGATTATCAAGAAACTTGGTGGAAGGACGTTGTATGGGTCTAGAAAGAACCCGTTTAATTTTGGTCACGATCCAAATAACTGATGCAGGAATTTTGTTTCCCCTTTTTGTCAGTGCATTAGCTTTGGCACAGTTATGCACTCTTAGGGCGCCATTCTAGTACCAATATGTAACCACCAGTTTGACCCTCTCTACCACTGAGAGACAATTAAAGTTGTTTGTGCAGAATTTCTTTATGCTGATGACGATTTATTGTTTTAATTAAAATTTCTCCCCCGAGTTAAATGTCAATATGTTGATAAATGGTACATTTTTCACGAGAATTAGATGAGATGATAGAAATCAAACTCATGTGCGTGAGTTAAATACAGAGCTGGGGTTAGGAGGCTGTAATGGCAGCTAATTCAAAAATACACCCCTGAAATGAATCAATTTGTATTGTTTAATTTGTACAAAACAGAAAAGGATGGGATGATGGAGGGAGTTATGAATCATGTGCGGTCTGACCTGCTCTTTGAGTTTCTTTATCTCACTGGGAGTGAGACAGTCTGCCTTAGCGATGAGAGGAACAACATTAACCTTGTCCTGCAGGGCCTTCATGAACTCCACATCAACTGGACGAAGCCTGCAGGAGGACATGATCTTTACTGAGTATTTTAAGGCATGCATGGACATACAATAGATACAGTGAGTACACATGCCAGTGTGTATATTACCCGTGTCCGAACGGTGGAATGAAATACAGGCAGCAGTGCACCCTGTTGTCCTGGATGTTTTTCCTGTTGAGTCCGCTCTCATCCCTGAAGTACTGTTCAAACTGCAGATTGATGTAGTCCGTGACAGGCCTCCAGCTACCAAACACAAACATGTGGGTTTTTATGTAAACTCAACAAACTTTTTAAGTAATAGTTTAGACAAAGATCGATCAACACAGTGAAGGACAGTAGGTCTATTCAAGTACTGCAGCACAGATCTGAGCTGCTTGTAGTTTTCTGAAGTATTTTCATTTTATGCTTGATGTATTAATAAGGAAACATTTAAAAACTAGAAACTTTTTACTCCAATACATTTATCTGATGACGTCAGTGAATAGCCACTTCACAGAACAGGTTTATGAAATAAAATGCAGAGTAAAATAATAGCACCAGCAAATGCAAGTCCCCAATGCTTTTGACCACACATAAGCACAACCAGCTAAAGAACCCCAAACTTATACAGACTGAAAAGTACCAGTATGTTTTCCGATGAGATTACTTTTTACACCTTAATAAAGGCCTACTTCCAAAATATGAGGATACATCCTCACCTCAGTTAATGTGAAACTCTACATGAAAGCAGATTCACAAACAGTAGAAACTAGAATTGTAACCTTACAGTTGTAGAGTGTGTGTCCGAATAGTAATATCCTACTGAATCTCACATTTTGTTCCTAAATTATAATGTTAAATTATGTCCAGAAGTGTTTTTACAGAACATTATGATGGCACCATAAAGTTGACCTTTGACCCTTTCAATATAAAATGTCATCAATTCATTATTTTATCCTCTTAGACAAAGTAATGTGTTGATTCTTGAGTCCTGGCCAAAAACCCATTTCATGAGGTAACAGTGGCCTTTGACAATGAAAATAAAATCAGTTCATCTTTTCATCTAAGTGAACATTTGAGCCAAGTTTAAAGACATTCCTTCAAGGCGTTCACAGGAATGAGAGAGATGGACGGCCAACCTGTAAACATAAAGCTTCCAGTGACGCCTGTCGCTGGTGTGTGGACATTAAACAGAAGCAACAGCAGATCAATACAACAGGGCAGTGAGGCCGTGAAATATAATCAACGTCTTAATCAAATCAAATCAATAGTGTAGCTGTGGAAAAACAAATGGAGCGAACATGGCGGACGGAACAAAAAACGCACAATCCCTCATGATAAAAAATAACAGCTTTAAGAAGAGAGCTTTTCTGGCTGGTTGTGGTGAAGCTGCAGAGTTCTCACAGGAAACGCTGGTCGGCCGTGCACAGGCTCATATAAAATTAAAATGAAAGTCTCCAGGGGACATGGGGACATCAAATCCCCACAGTTCAGTCATGCAACACTTTATTGAATTTTCTGTGTAAAAGAAATCTGGTGTGTGAAAACCACAAAACAGAAACAGAACAAAAAGGAGACCTCCAATTGAAGGCCCTGCAGGACAAGATGTTGCATTCTTTTTCATTTCTAAATGAGCAGATGGCAAAAAACGTTCTAACAGTAACATAAACCGAAAAAACTTCCTTTGAAGTTCCATTTGACTTTCTAATGCACCAAGAAAAATCTTCACACATATATGTTACCATGGTTAACCAGAGGATATGCACAGTTAAACTGACCATGATCATACGTGCGCTCTGCTTAGGGCTTCTGCAGTGTTCACCAAATAAAATACTTTAAATGAGTGTTTCACCGCATTCAGAATGAAATTTATGGTCACACCGGTTAAAGAATGAGAGAAAACCAGGCCTAAAACTTTAAGTAACTGACATTTATATCATATTTTAATTGACTCCATTTTGACTATTAAACCATGTTGTAAGAAATACCTCCTGTTTGTTTGATTTAAGACAGTTAAAGCTCAAAGATGTATCAGTTTAGTATCAAAGACAGTGGAGTCTCTCCTTTGTGCATCTTAACAACAGTACAGGTAACGTGTATTTTTAAACATACGTCCGTTCTTCTGTCTCTTCCTTCACTTTCATACGCCAACCACTTCCTACTCTCCCTTCTTCCCTCTTTCCTGTGCCATCCTTCCTTTCCTTTAATCCCTCTCTCCCATACCGATCTTCATTTTGCTTTCCTCGCTCCATCACTTCAGTCTCCATCCTCTTCACTCATCCATCTCATGTCTCATGCTGCAGTTCCCAGGTCTGTGATTGACTGTGCTTGGTTGGAAATCCAAATATTTAAAACCTCAAATCAAACCATTTCTTCTTCACTTTCTTTTTCTGCTCTGTCTTGAAAACGTTTGTCTGCCCTCTTCCTGTCCTCTTTCATCCCTCCTTCTCCCACCTTTTCTATTGTCCTTTCTCCCCCTTTGCCATTCTCCTTTCCCTCGCTCCTTTCAGTCCCCCTTTCACACTTCTTCTCCTCTTATTTCCTGTTCCCTTTACTGTCCTCCTTCCACCCATATCTCACTCCACTCATGCTGTGCCACTTCAGGTCTATTTGCTGCTTGACTGGACAAACAGAGGATCCAGTTCTGCAGTTTACCGACCATTGCCAGATGGCTCACAGCTTTCACTACGACAGACTATATATGACTGCTCCCCAACAAGTGAAGACGCCATCGCTCCCTGGTGCCTGGCTGCAATATAGGTCATGAATCCAGCATCCTTCATGTTAGTGGGCTGGACATGGGGCAGCTAATAAGGCAAATACGCGTTACATATTCTTTTGTCAGAGATAGTTTCTGTCATCATCGTTCTTATCAGACACATTTTGTCTAAGTTGTCATTTTTCCACTAGGTTTGGTTTTGATGTTATAAAAGAGGATAAAAAACATCACGATGGCTCCATCTCCATGATCCCTACGGCACAGACTCTTGCTCCAAATGCCTTCAACGGTGCAAGATGGCAGTGTTCATATCTGGGACGTTTTGGCATGATTTCTGGATAGTGCCAGGAAGAGGGGATGCATCCATCTTTACTATGGTGACGACACAGAGCTGAAAAGGCAGGGTCACATCATTGATGTGTAGGGGAACAAGTTCAATCAAAGGTCCAGTGTGTAAGATTTAGGTGAAAGGGATCTATTGGCAGAAATTGAATAGAAAATAATCCTAGTGATGTTTTCACTAGTGTGTTTCACCTAAATTGTATGAGTTGTTGTTTTCCCTAGAATGGGGCCTTTATATTGAAATACCTTATCCTCCTCTTATGAGTTTTTATAACAACTGAAGGTTACCACAGGTTCTCGTTCATGTTTGGAAGGGGAGGGTGGGGTGAGGGGGATTCAGCTGCAACATGCAGCTTCACCACTAGATGTCACTAAATTCTACACACTGAACCTTTAACTTAAAGGGGACATAGCATGCAAATTCCACTTTGTTAGTGCTTCTACAGGTTAATGTGGGTATCTGGCATGTCTACCAACCCAAAAACTCTGGGAAAAAAACACTTGTGCATTTTGTTATGGTTCCTCTAAGTCAGAAACGTCATGCTTGAGCGACTATCGTTTAAAATCATGGGGGAGAGGAGGGAGGGCATTTAAAGGAACAGGCACTCAAAACAGGTCACTCTGTGGAGGGCTGTTTTATACAGGGTAAAAAGGGTGCTGTTTTAAATGATCCTTGTGGTATTTTGACCAAAGTATGTTACAGACATTTCATTAAGACCCCAAGGAACCATATCAACTTGTGGTAAAATGGGCATTCTATGTCCCCTTTAAAGCCAGAGAAAGCTAACAGTATTATTTATCATACAATCTCAGAATGCCACTTTAATTGACCAGATCTTGGGATACACAGTAAACACCTACCACTCTGTGTTGTTGACAGGCGTCCCCAAACCCGGGGTGTCCACAATAGTTAGTTTCAACTTCACCCCCTTCTCTTCGATGTCCACCGTGTGCTTCGTGATCTCAACCGTCTGACTGATGCGCTCTGAAACATCAAACACACGGAGACATTCAACAAAGTCCATCTCCTGCACAGGTCTCTTCAGTCTTATCTGGGCTGGAGACAAAAACAAAAATCTAGATATGGGGACGTCTGATTGGACGGTGACTCACCCTCAGCATTGAGTAGTTTTCTGTCTTTATGCAGATCAGTGAGGAACAAGCTGTTCACCAGGGTGGATTTACCCAGACCAGACTCCCCTGTAATACACATACACACAGAGGTGAAGTACCGTACTTTTATGGGAATTCTACTTTACTTGTTAATTTTCATTTGATGCTGTTTTGTTTTACTTGTACT
Organism: Hippoglossus hippoglossus; assembly: GCF_009819705.1. Lineage (NCBI taxonomy): Eukaryota > Metazoa > Chordata > Actinopteri > Pleuronectiformes > Pleuronectidae > Hippoglossus > Hippoglossus hippoglossus. The sequence goes on from NC_047162.1 coordinate 1,668,484, forward strand.
GCACTACATACACTTGCAAAAACAGAGACAAAACACACAATAAACAAAGTTATGAGTTTGATTGACACAATATATATAAGTACATATTTAAGGAGGAAATGAAACAGCCAAATCTGATGCGTATGTTGAGTAAGTCAATTTAACCTCCCTGCAATAGGTGCAAACTTAAGTTAACCAGTTAATCATAATTGTATAAAAGTACTGAATATACAGATGAGAAAGTTAGCAGCTAAGAGATAGCAATATGTATGGATTAATGGATAAAGGTGAATAAACTGTTTAAATGCATGATCAAACAAATACAAACAGTTACAAGGTCAAAGAGATAAGCGGAATGGGAATTCTGTGTGTGACAGCCAAGTGGCAGCAACTTTTTTTTGCCTCAATACAGGAATCTGGGGGCTCCAATCATCAGACCTGTGAATGGTAAATGGTTTTGTATTTATATAGATATAGCACTTTTCTAGTTTTGATGACCACTCAAAGCTCTTTACAGTACAGTTTTACATTCACCCATTCACACACACAGCCATACAGTGCATCTATTAGCAGCACTTTGTTGTTCTATGAGGAGCAATTCGGGGTTCAGCATCTTGCCCAAGGACACTTCGGCATGCAGATGGGGAAGATTGGGGATCGAACTGCCGACCTTCAGGTTGGAGGACGACCGCTCTACCCCTCAGCCACAGCCGCTCCAAACTTTATGTCTACAATTTAGAAACCTTCAAAAATTCAAAGCTATTAAACTTGTGTTGTGTAAGGGTATGTCTGTGGCATGTCCTGGAGTTTTCATGTCTTTACCTTGAACTAAAAAGTTGTTGTATTTTGCCTGAAGACATCTCCATGGCAATATTCAGTCATGATAGCTTCGCCTACTGGACACAGGTAATGACTTCTTCTATCACTGGGCCCAATCATGCAGTTATATTGTATATGTATATATCTCATCTGAAACTGCTTTCAGACATGCAATGAACTCTGGAGAATGTCCGGACATTATCCAGGAGCTGTATGTGAGAAGGCAAATGTCCGATTCCAAATGGCCCCACATGAGAACACAGCAGCAGACCCCCTGCAGAAAACACTGCAAGCGAATGAAGGTTGACCACTTTTCGAACACACAATAATACAAATAACCCAGCATAAAAAAGTGGTTCCATACACGTAGAAGACACAGATGAAGATGTCAAGAGAGCTGTTGGTGATAAGGGCCAATGCTTGTGTCGATGTGCTGTGACCAAAAACATGATCTGGACCCGGAGTTGATGTCTAACAACGGCTTCTGTCTTATATAAAGTATTTTAAAATGACGGTGCTGTGCAAATAAATGTGATTTTTCTTTCCTTATGCACTCCAGGGCATGTACACAGTCAGATACAACAAATAAATGGTGTGACATCACTTCTCACCTGCCACCATGAGGGTGAAGTCAAATCCTTTTTTCACAGACTTCCTGTGCACCTGGTTGGGCAGCGTCGCAAAACCAACATAGTCCTTTTCCTAGAGTTACATGGAGACAGAAGTGCAGTGTTAAATCAGCGGCAGTGACTCTGGCTCAGCAGCAGTAAGTAAATGTATACCGATCATGATGGCTGACACACAGGCTGCTGGGTCACATCTACTCCTTTGTGGTACAGCAGCTGTGTTAGTAGGACATTCCCATGATTCTCTTCATGTTTTATTGAAGTGGCAAAGAGAGTGTGGTGGAGCGACTGGGAGCATGCCCTGGGGTACACCAAGTATTCATAATGTAGAGAGGCAGGCAGCCACTGGCACTAGAGGAGGGGGGTGGTGAACAACACAGCAGAGACATACAGTATATGTGAATCCGAATACTTAGAGAGAGGAGGAAGAAAAAGGTTAAACAGGGTATGTGCAGGTCTTGAAAGTCATTAAATTCAGTTTTCCTAAAAAGAGCCTGGAGGATATATGAAAAAGTCTTGAATTTTATTTACAACTGTGTAGTGAAGTGCGGTTTGAATTTAAGACTGTTGGGCCTTTGCAGAGGTGCAAACTACTGAGTGACCTTCTAGTTGAAAAGGTTTTGTGTCTCTGGTTTTGTGTCTCTCATTATTATTTAGTTTTTCTTTGTGAGAGCATTTTGTGGTCCTTTAAATCTCTGGTGATTTTGTGAGTTGACTTGTCCCTTTAGCATCTTTCAGACATGCACTGAACTGTGGAGATCCCTCGGGCCATTGGGCATGTATGTATGTGTGAATGCAAATGTCCGAGTGAGAGCCTCCCGAGTTTCTGCGGGCTTTCCCCCGGCTGGCCCACAAATGAAAACTCCACAGAACGTCTGAGGACACAGCAGGAGATCGAGTGGGGGGTAAAAGACAATGTTTCTAACACACACAAATATAAAGAAAACAAATATCTCAGGATGAAAAAGCGGTGCCATCATATCTGCATAGGAATGAATATGTCACGTCCTGCCTCTGACAGCTGGGCCACCCCTCACCTCGTTGGGAACGCATCTGAGCATTCATGTCTGAAAACGTCTTGTGATAATTGCATCTCTTTGTAGTCCTTTACCTCAGCTCTGTCATTTTCAAACAAGAAAGACCAACAGTCCCTTTGAGGCTCTGGACCAGGGCCCCCCCTTCTCCCCTCGGGCCTGTGCCCTGCAGGCCTGTTCAGTGAGCCATACATACAGTAGGTCCAGATCATGTTAAACACTGACAAATACAAACAGTTGATATAAAGTTAAATAATGTACTTTATATGATATCAAAAAGTCATGATTTGAATTTGATGACTGCTGTAGGAACGCTGAGAGAATGACTGAAACAGGAACAAACAGCTCTGAGGGAGGCAGATGGTGTGTGATGTGGCCGAAGCAGACTGGTCAGAGAGAAGTGCAGCTCCCCCATCATGCACTAGATTTCTCTACTTGAGGATGCAACCAGCTTTAATGCCAAATCTAATGTAGAGAGCATGAGCTTGACTTGTCAGGGAGCGTGTGAGGAGCTGTGTATATGGAGGTGTGTGTCCGAGAGGGGGGAGGGATGTTCTCTGTGTGTTTCTGTCTCTTTGGTTTCAGTAACGCTTCCATATTGACATTTTGTCTGTGGATGCGTTTCACACCTACACACATTTCACAGAAATACACACATCCAGACTGCTGGATAACACCACGCTGCTCTGACTCAGACTCAGAGCTGCCGTCCAAGACGACATGAAAACACTGAACTGTGAAGCAGGACAATGGTAAAAAAGAATCATGAGTGGAAACTGCTCCAGGGATTTGGGGAGCTATGCAGCAAATCTGAAAATAAGGATGTTCACAATATGACCCCCTGAAGTCTGATACACATGTCAACATACAGCTTGTTTTCTGATATTAAGTAGCTTTAAAACTGGAATAAATCATTGTATTCCATGCTGTCTCACATGATATATTTTAAAGCTGAGTGGATTTCTTGATGCAAAGCTTCTTCCATGTGGGGATTTGCTGTATCTAACTTTAAACTGAAGGTTGTTTTTTACATGTTCTGCTGTTAGTTGGACAAAATAATGTCTGAACATGTTATTTTGGAGTTTATAACATACAACACAAAGTAATGATTAAAATTAAGCATTCAGTCTGTATCATATCAGAGAATGGTTGAATTAGTGGATGGTGAAATGAATGTCCTGCATTCAACTTTATTTAAGATGTTATTAAACAGAATCTATAGATTAATAGTCTGTCTTTAAACTGTCAGAGAAAAGTGTCTTTATTGGTTTGATTCCCAGCTTCTCAAATGTGAGTATTTCCTACTGCTTCTTTTTAGTTAGTCGGATGAAAAAAATGTTTCTGACATTTAATCACCTAAACAATCAATTGATTTGTAGTGATAATGAATTTAGATAGTTGCATGTCTAACCACCTTACACAGGATGAATACAAGTATATCTTCATATTTGAGAAGCTGTAATCACAGAATTCTGGCTTTTATTATTGCTTAAAGGTGACTGAGAGGATTCATTGATTAACAGACTGCATGACTGTCCTGCTCATCGTCAGCTGCAGATTCATGTTTACAGATGTTGGACAGATGTTGTGCAATGATGGAAATGGACGTGGGTAAGTGAGCATGGGGACAAGATATGAACAACTTCTGATTTGGTCCATGAAAACTGAAATAGTGACATTGTACAGTACTACATCATGTGGCGTGGCAAGGCAACATTCTGGTTAGTTCACAAAGTGCGACAAAGCTAAGACACAAAATAAACACACACAGTGTACACACAGTGTGTCTCCATGACTTCAGAGGACATTACATTGACTTACACTACTCCTTGATTGTGACTACTTGCCTAACCTTATACCCTAACCTTAACCTTAACCTTAACCTTAACCTAAACCTAAACCTTAATCTAAACCTAAACCTAAACCTTAACCCAACCTTAAGTCTCCATCTTAAAATGTAATAATCTATATTATGGGGACTTTATTTTTGTCCCCATAAGGAAGACAATTCCCACATCGTGAGCAATATGTGGAACACACACTCACACTTACACACACGTTAGTCTTTCTATAGTTCTGAGGACCCTCATTGACACAATGCATTCCCTGCTGGCCCCTTACTCTAACCTCAACCATCACAACTAAATACCTAGACCCAAACCTTACCGTGACCGAAAGCTAACTGTAACCCTATCGTAAAACCAAGTGTTCAGCCTGAAACATTCATTTGAGGGTTTGAGGACCAGACAATATGTTCTCACAACAGTAGACACACACACACACACACACACTGTGTCACACACGCCCACACACCTTCGTCCCCTGTGTTTTCTCTTACCTCTCCATCATCTGAGGACAGATTCCAGGGAGACGTCGGTGCGTTTGGGCAGCAGGTGCCAGCCACATGCAGGAGAATGTCCGGAGGGAATAAAAGCACAGGGTGGGTTTCTGGACACTCGCCGATCGATGCTTGGTGAATGTGAATGGCTGGAGGTGAGTGGTGACCTGCAGGTGCTCACCTGACCGGGGCGCACGGCTCCTGGAGCGGCTGTTGGCCGTCATGTTGGACACGCTCGGTGGAGGATGAGTCTGGATGATGAGGGGCGGCTGTGGTCTGGTCCCTGTAATGACGTCTGCACTGGGTCTCACCACTGCAGCAGCAAGATGTGCGTCCAACAGCAGCAATTAGACCTGCAGGAGTTCATCTATATCACACGCACACAAAAATCCCCGCATCCATCATTTTACACTGTGTGTTGTCGTGCGCGTTCACCGGTCTACTGGTCGTGCGCATACAAAGTGGTTGCAGTTCACACGCATCTCCAGCGGGTGGCAGTGTGACTCTGTTCCTGCAAGATTAATCACAGAGCCGTGAACAGCCTAAAGGGATAGTTCACCCAAAAATGAAAATTCACTCACTATCTACTCACCACTAAGCCGATGGAGGGATGGGTGAAGTGTTTGAGTCCACAAAACACTTTCACTTTTCAGTGGTATATAATGTATATATATATATATATATATATAATACAATTGAAGTATCTGGGGACCGATTCTTCAAATGTAAAAAAACAACCATGTTGTTAGCCTAAATGTCCAATGTGATCCACACATGAATGCGGTTTATATCAGAGCAGATTTAGGCTAAAAACACAATGTAAAACACGCCATTTTGAGTCAAATTTTAATGTCGGGGCTTACAGACACTTGGGTGACACCACGGGAGCAGTATGGAAGCATTTTATGTGTTTTTCTGTTTGTTTGTTTTTTAAGTTTGAGGAATCAGTGACCAGTTACTTCAATTGTATTGGATTTGGCTGCAACACTGTTTACCCCTGAAACTCCAAAAGTGTTTTGTGGACTCAGACACTTCACCCACTCCTCCATCATCATAGTAGTGAGTAGATAATGAGTGAATTTTCATTTTGGGGTGAACTATCCCTTTAACGTCCTGTGGCCCACTGCTTTCTCAAGAATTAGAAAACAGTACTTTTTAAACATTAGGCACAAAGTGTATGGTAAAGACAGCACATAGCATTTGACACTTTCATGCAATTATATACGACAATGTAAAATTCAATTTCCTTCCTTTTTATAATTTCCACAATACAAAAAACCCCACTGACAATAACAAAAGACACACACAGTTGAATCTAGGTCATACTGTATATTATCTGACCTCATCAAGTCCTACTCAAAATTAGGTAAGGTACTCCAGGCTTACCACCTACAAACATATTTTAAGTCAGTTTATCATTTTATAAATTCTCTAATAAGTGTCCATGGGGCACCCAGCCCCTTATCATAACCTTTAAGTAGTGAGGATGCACTCTTCATCGATAAAGAATCCAGGGAATCCTTCAGCCAATTATGTATATTGTAGCCGTCGAGTTTACGATTTACGATTGCTAAGTATTGTCCTCCTGACAGAAAGGAAGGCTTGATGCAACAGTACATTGTATGGTTCCTCCGACTTTTTTTCTATTCTAATTCCCAATATGCACACTACAGGGCATCTGGGGATATAAATGTTCATTATCTCCAGTAGAGTATTGGTTACCCTAGTCCAGACCATTGGACAGGATCACTGTAAATGCATGTATGTGCTGATCCTTCCACAGCCCTGCCAGCTTAAATCAGAGGTATCTGGGTCCATTTTGTAAAATTGTAAAAATCCTATTAAATGAAATACCTCACACAGTTTTATAATGCCCCCTATTTTTTCTAGATTGTATTCACATGTGCATGATTGAATGTCTCTGAATGTTAAACTGTGAAAATGCTGAAAAAATGTATTAAAGGAAGAAAAAAATCCGGCCCCTGATTTAAATCAACACTCAAATTGAATGAGTTTTTCCCTGACACACACATGACTCATTCCACCAAGTTTCATGGACATTGGTTCAGTTGCTTTTGTGTGATCTTGCTTAGATAGAAACATAGCAACAAACACACAGAAAGAGGTGAAAGTAACCTCCTTGATGATGGGAGATATGTCAAACCAGCTCCATGAGGTTTACTGCAGACTGTGCAGCTCTTTGCTCCCACAGCCCTCACTGACACTGCAGCATAATTTGCAGTTTCTCTAAATGAAACACGTACAATGGTCTGTGTGACTTGCTTTGTTAATAAATTATATATTAAATATCCTACTTCTAGCAGACCAGCTGTCCTAGCAATGCATCAGATGCTATAGTAACACCGTCTGCAAGTTAAGAACAGCCATAAGCGTTTTAAAGGATAGCTTCACAAACAGTGCGGTGGCTGGAGGAGCAGTGACAGTTCTCTCTCCTGTTCACATTCACTTTCCTGCATCTTCAGTCTTTGTTCTGTGCAAAGATCATTTCAAACGTTTACATTTATTTATATTTTTAATTTGCAGTCAAACCCTGCGTTAGTTGTTGTTCATTAAGAGTGTGAACATGAGTAAATGCAGCAGTGTTCGTATGGAAACCATGATGTACACCTGACTAGGAACATGGTGAACCTGTCCTTAGCATTAGCTGACCAGATGCTAAGTTAGAGGCTGTTCCAGAGCTTTTCTCTTATTACAGCAGAAGGTTATTAAATCTTTTATTTTCCCACTTGAAACAGTTAAAAGTCAATTGCGTACAAAGAGCTTCACAAGGTGCAAATGAAAACTGTATTAAAACATCATTCAATGAAAGAAAAACTAAAACAACATAAAATTCGGGTAATTTAATAATATAACACAAAGATGCTATTTTTTGTGAATATAGTAGCATCATGTGGGCCATATATTCGGCAGACAAAATAAAACTCTACAGGCTAAAACTATAGTCTACTACATGTAGATGTATCAAATTCAGGGCAGCGTAGTGGTCGTCTCACAGCAGGAAGTTTCTGGTTTGGACCTGACAGCCGACCAGGGCCTTTCTATGTGGAGTTTAGATGTTCTCCCCGTGTCTATGTGGCTCCTCCAACTTCCTCTTACAGTCCACAGAGATGCAGCTTAGGTTATTTGGAGACTCTATATCTCAGCTCTGTGACAGACTGGCGACCTGTCCAGGGTGTACCCCGCCTCTCGCCTGTTACTCCCCAATGGCTTTTTTTTCTTCCACTTTACCTGCATTTAAATACCAGTAGGAAACAAGTCCTTCACTGACACGTTCCTCGATTCACAAAACAACACACAACTGTCAATCTGTAAATACCATTTTTTTTATCTCAAAAAAATCGAAGTGGACTATTTAACGAAGGAGTAAACACACAGCCAACAGCTGCTGCATAGTCAGACATGCTGGTAATTTCCCTGCTTCACGAATCAATCACAGCTCGGTGTCAGAAGATGTGTCCCAGCGGTCAGTGACAGTGAGTGATTCATTCAAAACACACTTGGTGAGACTTGTCCCGCGGCGCTGACAGCTACCTGAGGGAGGAGAAGACAGCGGGGAAACAATGATGAGAGCGTGGGAGTGGAGGCAGGAGCAGGGTGCCATAACTGACTGTTTCCTGTGCTGGTTACATGGGTGGTGGTGGGTGTGGGTGGGTGTGGGGTGGGGTGGTCAGACAATGAGAGACCCTCCCCTCCCACTATCACCCAAAACACATTTGCTCTGATCTCGGGGCCAACAGGATCACAGTGACCTCTGTGCACAAACAAGATTAACGCTGGTCTCACTCTTTATGTATTTCTAATAGTTTCTGCATGCTGCTCCGGTGGCCCCGCTTCTGGCAAAGCTCAGTTACAGCAGCATGAGCCAGAGACCAGGCCTGAATGTAATAAACTGGGATTAACATGATGCAACAGTAATAACCCAGATGTTAATGTTTTAATCTCTGGCAGCTGACAGCAAACACCAGGAACCCTCGTCAAAATATCAACAATAACACTGCACACCTTCAACTTCTTGGTGCTGCCAAATACTGAAGGAATTATCAACGTTATCATGTTAATAAAAGAGATTATAATATTGTGTAAATAATTGAGCACTTCTCAATTTCCTATTGCCATTTGCACTCCAACATGTAAGTATTAGTGTTGTGTAGTATTTTATAATTCATATACCCCACCCAAAAATCCACACACTAAACAAAATAGCAATAGCATTTAAAGCATTCCTTTTTCCCCCTCATTTTTGTATTGTCAAATCTTAATGATGATAATCGTGATGCAAAGCCCTTTGTAATGTTGTCTTCAACATTTTTGTGATGTGTTGTTGGACAATGGACCTTCCCTCCTCATCCTTTCTGTTAACATAATGTAAAACTTTAATATGTGAAAAATACTTTATTCTGAATAAATCAGTATTAAAAGTAAACTGCTAATGTCAAATCTCCACCTGTAGTGACTCCATCATGTGTTATGGTTCTGTTTTGACTCTGACAGCTCTGGATAAGGGTTAGAGAAAGATCACATTACCCACAAAATGTATTTTCTAGGAGGTGGGCATGTGTGTGAGAAACATGCTTGTGTGTACCGTGCCCATGTGAGAACATCAGTGTACAATAATATGAGCCTTTCCTGCACACAGAAAGAGATGCAGCTCAGGGTCACACAGTGACTTCAGCTCGGAAACAGGCTAATGCAGGAAGGCTTGGAGCTCAGTGCCGGACAATAGCCCATCACATGCGCCCAACGTTGATTCCTTGGTCGCTGTCGAATACGCCACCGCACAGGAGGAAGTGCTCATTGTTCCGAGCCAGCCTTCTCTCTTTTTCACTGCAGAGGAACAATGGAAGCAGAAAGGGGTAAGGGCAGAGATAGAAGCAGGAGGGAACCTTTGTTTTTACTTGTACTAAAAACAATACTTTGTAAAAACGCAGGAATTCCAGGAAAAAAATTGATTAAAGAATTATGGTTCATGCTGATCCACTATGAGTCAATTGTGTCGTTCCCTGGTCCGTCTAAAAAACTAAATAAAGGTCAAAATGCCAAGAAAACACACAGTGAATGAGATTAGAGCTGATTTTTTATTTGTCAGACCAACATTGGTGACCTCCAGGTGTTTAAATACTTACTTAAACACTAAAGAGACAGAGATAAAGAGTCGATGAGGACAGAGACGTGCAGAGGCCAGGAATAGAAAGAGAAACATGCAGAGAAGAAGGAGATTTAGTGTGGCCGTTGGGTTATCTCTCTGATTGTGCTCCACAGAGACAGGAAATGGTGGCTGTTACACACAGGAAACGAGCTGATGGCGCAGATAAGTAGGGAAAATCTACTCCGGAAATCTAAACAAGTCCATGCCGATGCAGCTGGGGGACAGCAGATGGGACTGCTGGGAGGTGGCATGAGGATTAAAGGAATAGTCTCTTGAAAACACTCAAGGGTGTAGGCGTGAAAGCTGCTTCTGAAAAGTGTGTTGTTTTATTCCTTTGGCTGGTTTCAGTTTTTTCTGACTCTAATATATGTATCACAGTCCTTTAAACTAGCTGTAATCAAACCCCTTCTCAAAAAACCCACCCTAGACCCGGAGGTTTTAGCCAACTACAGACCAATATCCAACCTCCCCTTCCTGTCTAAAATCCTTGAAAAGGTTGTAGCCAATCAGCTGTGTGAGTTTCTCCAGGAAAGTAATGTCTATGAAGACTTTCAGTCGGGGTTTAGAGCCAATCACAGCACGGAGACAGCCTTGGCAAAAGTCACTAATGACCTTCTAATAGCTTCAGATCAGGGATTTGTGTCTGTCCTCGTTCTGTTAGATCTTAGTGCAGCATTCAACACTATTGACCTTCAAATTTTATTACAGAGACTAGAACAGTCAATTAGCATTAAAGGAACCGCCCTACACTGGTTTAAATCATATTTTTCAGATCGATTCCAATTTGTGCAAATTAATGATGAGTCATCTGTGCGCACCAAAGTTAACCACGGTGTTCCACAGGGCTCTGTGCTCGGCCCAATTTTATTCTCATTATATATGCTTCCACTAGGAAACATTATCAGGACACACTCTGTCAATTTTCATTGCTATGCGGATGACATCCAGTTATACTTGTCAATAAAACCAGAACAGTGTAATCGATTAACTAAACTCCAAGCATGTCTCAAGGACATAAAAACCTGGATGACCCACAATTTTCTCTTATTAAACTCAGATAAAACAGAGGTTCTAATACTTGGCCCTAAACACCTTAGAGATACATTATCTAATGATATAGCTGCGCTAGACAACATTGCCCTTGCTTCCAATGAAACAGTCAGGAACTTGGGAGTGATCTTCGATCCTGATTTGTCCTTTAATTCTCACTTAAAACAAATTTCTAGGACCGCCTTCTTCCACTTGCGTAATATCTCAAAAATCAGACATGTTTCTTTCACAAAAAGATGCAGAAAAACTAGTCCATGCCTTTGTTACATCCAGACTTGTTTATTGTAATTCCTTATTATCAGGCTCCAGCAGTAAGTCGTTAAAGACTCTGCAGCTTGTCCAAAATGCTGCAGCACGTGTCCTGACAAGAACAAAGAAAAGAGACCACATTTCTCCAGTATTAGCTTCGCTACACTGGCTTCCGGTTAAATCTAGAATAGAATTTAAAATTCTCCTCCTCACCTTCAAGGGCCTTAATAATATGGCACCATTATACCTCAAAGAGCTGATAGTACCTTATCAACCCACTAGAGCACTGCGCTCCCAGAATTCAGGCTTACTTGTTGTCCCTAAAGTCTCTAAAAGTAGAGTAGGAGCCAGAGCTTTCAGCGATCAAGCTCCTCTCCTGTGGAATCATCTCCCACTTTCAGTTCGGGAGGCAGACACCATCTGTACGTTTAAGAGTAGGCTTAAAACCTTCCTTTACAATAAAGCTTATAGTTAGAGCCGGTCCAGGCTTGTCTTAGACCTGCTCTTAGTTATGCTTCTATAGGTCTAGAAGGTCAGGGGACACATGACACACAGAGCTTCTCTTTCAAGCTTCTCCTTCCTCTTCTCCTTCCTTATCACATCAAAGAAATGAATATCTCATCAATACATGTTACTGACTTGACTTCTTCGCCGGAGTCCCTTTGCCTTATCGTCCGCAGATCGTCCGCGGCTGCGGCCACATCGTGGATTATGATGGTGGATCGCGTATCAGAGATCGTAATGGTGGATCCAGTATGGCGGATTCTGTATCGTGCTGGCATCTGATAATGGTGGTGGACCACGATCGAGGTGGCTGCTGACCATAGACTATGATTGCAGCAGGACTGCTTGATATATAATATTTATCCTCGGATCCTCGACCGTTACTGACAATAATCCATCAATTCATTGACCTTCAGTTATGCTTCAAAATGTTTATTCTTATCAATGCTGCTAAAACCCTTATCTTTCTGATGTTCTCCTTTACACTTGACATCTACTGCACTTCTGTCCGTCCTGGGAGAGGGATCCCTCACATGTGGCTCTCTCTGAGGTTTCTACGTTCTTTTTACCCTGTTAAAAGGTTTTTAGTAGTTTTTCCTTGCTCTTGTTGAGGGTTAAGGGCAGAGAATGTCACACCTTGTTAGTTTAAAAAGGCACAGAGGTAATGATGTCTGATCTACTGAGCGGGCTACATGGCTTTCATAGTACTGCCATACAAGCCAGTAGACAGTCAGATTTACCTTTGGCCTCAGTGTACCCTCAGGTTCGGCTTGTAACGCTATTGCAATTAAAAGCCTGGAACACCTGATGACACCAAGGTACACAAATGAAGATATGTCACTAACATCCACCGGAGTCTGCATGAACGGGACCAAAGGTGTTATTGATGTGTAAAGCCCTATGAGACAAATTGTGATTTGTGAATATGGGCTATACAAATAAAATTTGATTGATTGATTGATTGATTGATTGATAATATCCCTCTCACAATATCTTTGCTCGCACTCTCCTCTGTATGTGAGAGGTTTGGACCAGGGAGGACAATCTGTCCTGAGCACAGTGAATATTTCACTAGACTTCCATTGTTGTGTTGATCTTTTCTGAATGACATAATGGTAAATGGTTTTGTATTTATATAGCACTTTTCTAGTCTTGGTGACCACTCAAAGCACTTTACAGAACAGTTTGCCATTCAACCATTCACACCCACATTCATACAGTGCATCTATTAGCAGCACTTTTTTTTCCTATGAGGGGCAATTCAGGGCTCAGCATCTTGCCCAAGGACACTTTGTTTTGCAGATGAGGAAGACTGGGATCGAACCTTCTGGTTGGAGGACAACCGCTCTACCCCTCAGCCACACAGCCTCATTCCGATCCGACATCATCATAATCAAGGTTTTGTTTTAGGAAAGATAATAGTTTCATAGAAACGATAATCTTGGTTTTCAGTCAACACAGTAAACAGGAAATTTTCTGCCGTTAGGAATCTTTAAATAAAATAAAGTTTAAAAATAGATGCAGCTAGCCACAGTGTGAAGTAGAGTGGGATCATGGGAGTTGTTGTCCTCAGGGCTTGTGGTTCAGGAGCTGAATTCTCCTCAAAACAAACAGAGCTATTGATTTAATCCAATAACAAACTGAATACAGAAGCTTTTATGTTGAAAATCTTTGCATTGAGAATCTGGAACCATGAAACATTTGAGGTTTTACTTTGTACATGAAAAATTGCTAACAACATAGTTGACTTTGACTATAAAGCTGCTGTGAGCCGAGCTGCTGCTGCTAACGTTTGCTCAGAATGTTTCTCTGATAACTTTAGATCCAGACGTCCAACGACAAAAAATCTTCATGCTGTTTAAATATGTATTATTAAAAATCACAGAGGTCTTATAAGTGTGAAATTGGACTTGAAACTGGATAAAAAGTCCATTTAGACTTCTGTCAAACAAACACTACACTGACACATGCACAAAGGGAACATGATGCCAGTGACAGGCGACCAAATGAAACACACTGTTACCTTAATATAAAATGACATATTTCTCCAGATTTGAATATATAATAACACAAATCAACAACATATGTAACAGAAGTCTAGTTCTTCTTAGACTTTTAGAAAAGTTACATATTATATCTTTTAAAATGATTGGGGTCACGTTTAAATGAAACCAACAGTGAGTGTGAAAAGGAAACAGGAACAAACTTTAAGATATTTAGGTCAAAAATACAGTTGTAAGAAGGCTGAATGAAGCACAGAACAATAACCTGATTATTCTTTCAGCATTTTGAGGTCACATATGAACACGACTGCTGGGACATGTGTTGGGGCAACATCGATGGACCACAGCCTGGAGGGGTCATATTGAAGAGCCCATTGACCTCCATGTTCAGTGACATGTATGTAAAGTGTGTCTCAGTGACAGCACATCTCACTGCAGCAGCAGATCAGAGTTATCGCACATCCATCATCCATGCTGGAAAGATGCTGACATGAACACTGACCCTGTGGTGTGGGTTTAGTAACGCTGATGCAGACGCAGTACTCACATCCTTTACTTTACACAAAAGCACTAATAAAATCCTCCATTATAAGTACTGTGAAAAGACGTTCATTCAAAATGGTACTTAAAGGGGACATAGCATGCAAATTCCACTTTGTTAGTGCTTCTACACGTTAATGTGGGTATCTGGCATGTCTACCAACCCAAAAACTCTGGGAAAAAAACATTTGCGCGTTTTGTTATGGTTCCTCTAAGTCAGAAACGTCATGCTTGAGTGACTCAATTGAGTTTCCTGGGTTTTGTGTCGTAACAAGGCACTGGAAGTCTCCCTACATGGCCTTGGCCCACCCCCCACCTCACCCCCCACCTCATCATTTGTGTCAGCGCCACACAGCCAGCAGTGTGGAAGACTTCCGCAGTGTTCAGCACTACTGTAACACTGGGACAAACACACAGAGCCCCCCCACTCGTTACGCCGGGTTTACACCGGACGCGGAAGCGCCGCAGCGAGGCAGCGCAGCGCTGTTCTCCAGCACGCAGCCGCCTGGCTGTTCACACGGGACGAGCATTTCTCCGCTGGTCAGCCCCATAGACTGTATATATAAGGTCAGCCCGCGATTCTGCTTTCTCCGCTTGTTGTTGTACCCGTTGAATGTCGGGGTTCGGGGGTAAATGATGGTCTGTCTGCTTGTGTGCTTGTAGTGGATGGGCAGAGGGGGACATTTAATTATGTGATTGGGAAAATTAAAACTCCAGGACAACAAGGGGAATACAAAGTATGGGATGCATATTTGATAATTTATATCATATAAAATATGTAATTTATATCGTTTAAAATCATGGGGGGAGAGGGGGAGGGGGGAGCTGGCTCATTAGCATTTAAAGGAACAGGCACTCAAAACAGGTCACTCTGTGGAGGGCTGTTTTATACAGGGTAAAAAGGGTGCTGTTTGAAATGATCCTTGTGGTATTTTGACCAAAGTATGTTACAGACATTTCATTAAGACCCCAAGGAACCATATCAACTTGTGGTAAAATGGGCATGCTATGTCCCCTTTAACTGAAAAATAACAGCTGAACAGGAAAATGAAGAGAAGCTTTTCATGGCTTTCCAAGTGTGGAGCTGAATTGACACAGGACGACTGTGCTGTGATGACGCTCTGAGAGCTGAGTGACTGCGTCACGTCCGCTGTTTGTTAGAACAGGTGGAATTAGTCACCAGAGGAAGAGGAGGCTCAGCGGACATCACAGCCCAGTAACACAGCACATTTACCTCTCATCATGGCACGTTGATGACTTTCTAGTGCTGGGATTTCCTCAACTCTGAGTCAACAGTCGAGTCATAATTCTCAATGAGCTGCCACTTACCTTCGTCTTTCATGTTACGACGGCTGCAGCTTCCTGTGAACATAAGTGGAGCTGATTCTGCAGTCGCTGCAATTAAACCTACTTTATTATATATATATATATATATATATATATATATACGTCACATGACAGACATTTGTTGTTACCCCTGCTAAGGAGGTTGTGTTTTCACCTCTGTCCATTTGTGTGTTTGTAAGCAGGATTGCGCAAATCCTACAAAATGTATTCCCAGAACTCGTGGAAGGACGGGACATGAACCAAGAAAGAATCCATCCAATCTGTTTGGGTAGATCTGGACAAAGGGCTAGATCCCCAATTTTATCTTTCACTTTCTTTAACTTTGCACGAGAGAAGCCAATTTTCCAGGAAATAATTCACGGATCTTGATGAAAAAATCTGCATGTTTAGCAGGTGTATGGAACTGAAATATATGAATGTGTGCAATTTGGTGCAGATCAAAATGAAAATCCAGATTTTTAAATGTGGTTTCATGGGCGGTTGGGTTTTTCAGCTGCTGTAATAAATAGAGCTAGAAACCTGAGATAGAGTAGTAATGTGGCCGTAGATACTAGACTTAATTGAATTGAGTGGACTGCGGTAGGCTTAAGCTTTTTAGGAAAGAACTGGATGAGACATGTGGCTGTGGCTCCAAAGTTTTTTCTAACAAAAGATCTTACTACATAATATGCAAGTTTTCTTTTTGGAGGAGACCAGATTCATAACTGTGATCATGAAACTTTTTTATTTCAGGTAGACTACATTAACTTTGAGTTTGTGTTAAAATGATGCATGTGTGGAAACAGGTCAGCAATAAAAAGTATCAATATCTGTAATGATGATCCTATGCGGCTGTTCCAAACTTTTTATGGTTTTGCTGATTCAGTGAGTGACAGCAGTGCGACAACACACAGATAATACTGAAGTAGTACTGTCACCTCCTGTGAAAAGATAGACAGAAGGGGTGAGTTACTTTGAGCACCCTGACTGTTGACTCACAAACCAGCATTTGTGTTGAACACATAGAGTGTGTGGTCTCAAACTTCTGTTGGTCACTGACAAGACAGCTTCCATGATTGATTACCAACTAATATTAAAGACGCCTGCTGACCCATGTGCCAGATATTGGTACCGGACAAACGCAAAACACAACATCATGCCAAGGCCGCACACCTCTCAAAGTGCCAAACATCCAGTGCAGGTGACATTTCATTGTGGATAATAAAAACAGTTGATGTGGAAAGAGGAGGAGAATGTTCCCAGTGGCCCGCAGAAACAATGGAGTGGAAGGGAAGTGATAAGAGACAGGACATCCTAACACTGCTGCATCTCAGACCTCCCACCCACTGCCCACACGTCACCAGAGAGCCATGCAGCAGCTGTCAGTCAGCGTGGCAAAGCACAACCAAGACTGACAGCAAAAGAAGAAGAAATAGTCATAAAGTACTTTGAAATGCATAGTTCACAGAAAAATTCACTCATTATCTACTCATCACTATGCTGATGGAGGGGTGGGTGAAGTGTTTGAGTCCACCATGATTTAAGACTTAATGTGCTCCAAAGTCCACCTTCACTTTCACACGCACACAAGCTTTCGCCATCGCTTTTTCTGGTAGCGGACATTTAGGCTTAAAACATGGTGTCAATGACACCGTTTCGAGTCGAATTTGATAAAAGATTCACCTATTTTGCTCCTCATAGGTGGAATAAGCTTTGGGACTCCTTTAAATTAGACACCTTTTAATACATGGAACAGACTCTGTTTATATATGATGAATACTGCTGTTTTTATGAATTTTAAGGTAAAGGTGATCAGCTGAGCTAAAGTGAGTTGAAGTGAAGTGAAGTCCAGCTTCAGCCGAACCTCAACTTGAGTTTAAAGAGCTGGAGATTAGCTGAGAAGAAATAAAGTAAAGTAGTGTAAAGTGTCAAGTGAGTTGAGTTTGAGATAAAACTGAGCTGAATTGAAGTGAAATGAAGTGCAGTTTACGCTGATCCAATTTAAGTTGAGCTTAGTGAAACTGGAGCTGTGTTGATCTTGGTTTACTTTAATCAGGGAAGTGAAGCTGGGTTTGAGATTGGCTGCGTTGCACGAGGTGAAGTGAAGTTTGTGTCGAGCTGAGTTAAAGGTAGGGTTGATAATTTGTCTCTGAAACACTTTTTATCTTATTTGTTGAAATCCTCTTCACGTCCCAACATGAATCAATAAATAGTTGAGTCTGGAAAAAAAGAAAAAGGTGTTTCCCTGTGCCGGCTTTTCCAAATGTTTGCTATTAGCTGATTTTAGTAAAGGGAAGTAGAGTTTTGTTGAGCTTAGTTGAGCTGAGTGAGGGTGGAACTGGAGTTAGGTTGAGTAAGTTCATTTAAGTTATGTTTAAGTTTGGTTTAAGTTAATAACACCACCGGTTAACAATTGGTTGATTTACTGTAGTTAAACTAATCTTTACAAAGTGATAGTTCACTCTGGCGAAAGGCAATCTAAGTGTTTCTGTATCAGCACTGACACAATGAGCTGGAAGTAAACAGTCAGCCATAGAAACAGAGGAGGAAGCATCTGGCCCACTGAGAACATGCATTGAACCATGTACACACACACACACACTGGCAGCGGCCACAGTCTTGACTGTAATTAAGATTGTTGGATTTGTGATATCAAGCCAACAGGAAAACTGTTTTTTTGACCCACTCACCTACTACGTGATGTAATGACTTATTCCCCTTCATGTGCACGTGCTTGTGTGTGAGTGTGTGTGAAATAATGAGCTTTCCAGACTCAGAGCTGATTGTGTTTTGTTGCAGGAATGTTGTTTGTCAGCATGTTGACGTCCATGCTGCACCGACACCTGCTACCTCTGTCCGAAATCTGAAAATCATCAGTTTGGTGTCATATTATCAATTCAGCAGGAAACTACATGCAGCCAGGCCAAAACAAAAAACCCACACACACCATGCAGAGTTATTTTCAGTACTGAAGTCATTAAAAGTGCAAGAACAAATATTTACTATTGAGCACAAGTTTGCTCCTGTTGTGGTTATGTGAGACTTTATCTCAGCAGCCAGCTCTTCCTCCACCCTGTTTGTGTTTATATGCTGTGGCATCCCAGTGGGTCAGTCAGCAGGCAACCCCCCCCCCCCCCCCCCCCACCCCCACCTCCAGGGCCTGATACCAGTGGTCTGACTCAGACTCTCTTTATGGAGCAGCTTCATGACTAAAGCTGAAAGACTGAGATTGGGCATCTTCCACATTAGCAGAGTAATTACAGAAGGTGTGGTCTGGCTTTTTATCTACACGCACCAGTTTGTCTGCAGTAAACACAACTGGTCACAACCACACGTGACACTAACCTCTGCACAGGATGCTATTCTCAAACTGACCAGTTTCTCATCTCAATTAGATGATGAAGAGGAACCCGGAGGAAGTCTGGGCGTGATTGAATTCAAATTTAGAACGATTTAGAAAAGTAAAAAAGAAAAACTGGTGCCCACTCTTCTTCTGGACGTTGTCTGTGGTATTGCACTGTGCTGCATAACACTGAAAAGTGTTTTTAATATTTTGTCCAATTCCTCCACGGGTCAGTTTTTGGAAACCGACCTGCACCCTCAAATCTCCGCGCCAGACCCGGCCCGCTTTCTGCAATCATCTCCAAACCAAAGCTGCAGGAGCAACGTAATTTAATACATATGCTACATACACAGACACAAGGATCAACTTATTTCTGGCTATGGCCTCCTTGTCTCCCCTTCTCTTTTTGGTGGTTGAGCTGTGTGCTTCCTCAGCAGCCACGTGCCTATAGTTTGTGGCTATCAAAGCGAATACATTTTGGCACTTTGTACAAACAGCAAAGCCACTGAGAACATATTGACTAGGTTTCATATGAACTCATTTAGATGTTGAAACTGAACTTGAAACAGCCATTCGTGGTTCCCAGATGATGTACGTTAGGCCCAAAATTAAAAGTTGTTTACATTCCTACAAAGCTGATAGCCAGGAGTCAAGCTTGGGTTTGATTTCATTTAACGTGTGAACGGTTACAGCCCAGCATGCTTTGCTTCTGGCAGCTCGGGGGTCTCTCATCACTCTGTTGACGCTGCATTATGCATAGGATGTGTATGTTAGGTGGACTGCAGCCATACGTCTCTGTGGTGAGTCCACTTAAAACACAAAAACAAAAGGGGAGTTGAGGGCACTTTTCATCAACAGTCAGAACACAATGGAGCATTTCAACATGGTCGCCTTGTCCGTCACACACAGTGCATCCTGTGTGCCACTCTCTGTTTGTCACATGCCAAAGACTTGGGTCAAAAATATCAAAAAATGATGCTTGTGTGGTCTCAGGGTGGAAGGATCAGTGGCTCAGTTTGAGAGAAACTTAAAACTCCAGAATGATAGTTCCTTGATTCTTTATTATTAATAATAAAACGACTAAGAATGTTGCTATTATTATAATAATTATAATAATAATTATTATTATTATTGCATACATCTCAGTGAAACATAAAGTAAAATTTCAATACCATTTTGAGTTGGACAGTTGAAATAAATGTGTTAAAGCTGCATTTACTGTTTGTAGAAACAAGCTGTGAATAAATACAACATCACTTTGACTTATTAACTAAATGAAGTTGATGTGTTGTCAGTCTCATCTTTTCACATCCAGCAGCTACAGTAGTATGACTTTACGTCTGGAGTGATGTTTGTGTATTCCCTCTCTTTTATCTCCGTGTTTGGCCTCCTCCACGTCCAGAGGGAAACATCTGGCTCTTTAGCTGCTCTATAGAAGCTGCAGTCCACTGCTCCAAGGATGTGCTTTGGGAGGATATGCCCATGTTCCCCAAATATTGATTCTTTGCGGTGTACATCAAGGTGTCTGTAAAGTGGTATTTCAAGCAGGATGGTTTATTATTATCAGCCCGAATACTAACTTGGAAATCCTGATAAACTGCACATTTCTGCTTCCATGTCAGCTGCTCTGCTTTCCTTCTCCTCCCGCACACTGAATCACAGGAAGACCCCACACATCTGCTGCTCCGATGGTAAATAAATACTCTCACACACACCGCTGCGTTCACGTGCGTGCGCGCGCGTAGCACGCTGCCGCTCCCGTGGGGCCCTCATTGGCTGAGACACAGATGCTGCTACTGCTGATTGGCCCAAAGTTTGCGAGAGGTGTTTTGCCGGAGGTGCAGCAGCGGCAGCGTCAGCCTGATGGTCCCATAAATGAAAAGGCTCAGTGTCAGCGCGCCAACTCATTGTGACCAGAGGCACCAGGAGCAGCCAGCTGAGAGGAGAGACCACCGCCACGACCCCGTAACCTCACCTCTCTCAGCAGCGCGTCGGGGAGTTGGAAAGGCACAGCCATGCTTGCTGCGTGCTTGGAGTTCCTCGGCCTGGCGCTGTGCCTCACGGGCACCCTGCTGGTGATGGTCGCCTGCGGCCTGCCGATGTGGAAGGTGACCGCTTTCATCGACTCCAACATCGTGGTGGCGCAGACCATCTGGGACGGCCTGTGGATGTCCTGCGTGGTCCAGAGCACCGGGCAGATGCAGTGCAAGGTCCACGACTCGGTCCTGTCCCTGACGCAGGACCTGCAGACGGCGCGGGCGCTGACGGTCATCTCCGCCGTGCTGGCGGTGGTCGCCCTCACGGTGACGGTGGCCGGGGCGCAGTGCACCAACTGCCTCAGGGAAGAGACCCTGAAGGCAAAAGTGGTGAACACCGGGGGGGTCCTGTACATCTTCAGCGGCCTGTTCGTGCTGGTGCCGCTCTGCTGGATGGCCAACAGCATCATAGTGGACTTCTACGACCCGCAGGTGCCTCCGTCCAAGAAGCGGGAGATCGGGGCGGCGATCTACATCGGCTGGGCGGCCACCGCGCTGCTGCTGCTCGGCGGGACCCTGCTGTGCTGCTCCTTCTCTCGGGTGGTGAGGGGCGCGTATCCCATCAAATACGCCCCCACCAAGACCATCACCGTCAACAGCGACTTTGACAAGAAGCATTATGTGTAGAGTCGAAGTTTCACATTGGGGACCTTTGGTTTTCGGGCTGAGCTGGGACATTTCTGCTGTTAAAGTCTGAGGTGGTGCGTGCCAAAGGGCAGGGTCACGCCGAAGTGATGCTCAACAGACAGTAAAGCACATTGTGACTGTAACTCTTGTACTATGCATGATCTGAATGTCATTTCATTGGAGGTTTTTCATGCAGCAGAAGTTGTTGGTGCTGCGAGTGTTGTAATCAGGTCAGGGTGCAGGTCGGGTCAAGTGTGGACCCTCAGCTGAATATCTGCACAGCTTCATTGTAAATATAGTTTGTTCTTCCTCTGGCCTAGTTTTGCTCAGTTCCCACAGCGAACATGCAGCAAACAGTGGAGCCCATCAGACCGACGTGCACTCGTGTTGTGATCAGAGGAGGGAATTTGCATTTGAATACATGTACAGTGTTTTGACCTTCATGTCTTTTTTCAAGTCTCTCAATAGACACATTTTCTAATAAAAACATGTAACTGTCTTTCCTTGTTATTCATTATCAGATGTAGGCCGATGTTTTTATTGTATTTTAAAGATAGATGTGATTTATGCAGTCATAATTAAGTCAAAAGACTTGTAACCCCTAGCCTGGGATTACAAGTCTTTTGAGCAATTTAGAAATTTGACATTCTTAGCATCATAAGACACTGGCTGAATAAATATTTTGACAGATTATTTCTTTTATCTGAAAAATATTGGAGGACATCAGAAGGATAACAGATAACCTTATTATTATTATTATTATAGTTATTTCTAAAGCCTCATCAGGTTTATTTTGTGCTGCAACCGATTGGGTTTGAAGTTTTTGGTAATTAATTAATTCTACCCTGAAACTTAAATTATGATCCCATCTAAAGATTACAAAAAATTACAATTCACTCAATATCTACTCATCACTATGCCGATGGAGGGGTGGGTGAAGTGTTTGAGTCCACAAAACACTTTGGGAGTTTCAGGTGCCAACAGTGTTGCAGCCAAATCCAATACAGTCCACACTTTTAGCCTAAATGTCCGCTGTGATCCACCACAGACAGAAATAATGTTATTTAACTTGAAAACATCATCAGATTGTGTGAGCCTTCATAGGTTTGTGATAAACACTTTATTACATCCATTACAAAATAGATTTAGCATGTGTTCAGTTGTTGATTGTGGAGGTGCAACAGCAGACATATTAAAAGGGAAAGGGGACAATTAAGGCTGCAGATGCTTATTATTGTTATTATTATTATTATTATTATTAGAAACATTCAATCACACATGAGATACAAATTAAACATTTTCAGTTAGGACAGTTGAAATACATTTCTCACTGTTTGTAGAAACAAGCTATCCACTTATTTTACTGATGTAAAAGAGTCTCATCTTTCAGCATCCCATAGTGAAGAGCAACATCACTATTTGTGTGAGTGATGTAAGTGTGTTCCCTCTCTTTGATCTCTGTGTTTGGTCTCCACCACCTCCAGAGGGAAACACCTGGCTCTTTAGCTGCTAAAAGCTCCCCTCCACTGGTCAGAGGATGTGGTTTGGCAGGATATGCCAATACCTTCCCCTAACCCCCAAATAGTGATTCTTTATGCAGCGCAGATTTTAGTGCCACTACAAAAGCCAACATGTGAATCCAACATCAGTTTCACTTCTATAAAAGGGTCTAAGTTCACCTGAGAGAGGATTTCAGGAGGCTGGGTGTATAAGTCTGTGCACTTGTTTGTGTGTCAAATAAAGGAAACAAACAAGAGTCAGAAAATGACGTCAAAATATTAAAGACCCTGGCTCGCACACCCTGACTTTGCGGTAAACGACCTGTGCAGGAGCACTCGGACCCGGTTTGAACAATGCACCCAGCGGACAATCACCAGGATCAGCACAATCAGCAGGGTGCAACTCCAGCGTCAGGAAGCTTGACCTGGAGCTGGGCCACAGCCGAGCAATCAGTGCCCTCACATGGATAAACAAAAAGAAGAGCGTGCACGTGCACATACACACAAACATGCTAACAACACGGCAGTGTGCACACATGAACACTGAATGGGCGGGATGGGGCGGTGGGGGGGCGCACAGAAAGCAAATTCACATGAAAGGAAATCCCCCAGTTAGAGAAAAACCAGGCTGAAACTGAAGTCTGGCTTGAATGAGCTGAACCTGGATTAAACCATCGGTACTACTTGCCTAATCCTAACCATTACCCTAACTTTGAACTTAACCTCAACATGTCTTCACCTTAAAATTGAACGATTTGATGATTAAACTCATCCAGCGTTCAGGACGTTTGATCAGAAAAGTTCCCCCTCCAGACGGGGATGAGTTTCTCTTTAGAGGCTGACGGATGGAGAGCAAGGTGCAGGCAGTAAGTGGATCTACCCAGGGAGGGAGTGTAAACCAGTGAGTGAACCAGTCACAAGTCTTTAATGTTGTATGTTATCTGCTTTTTAGGAGAAAGTACAATTTTATGATAAATTAAACTTGGACTCAACATACATTGAGGTTTGGTGGTGAAATTAGAGCGATGTAGTGAGTGAAAACATTTTGTGTCAGAATAAGGCAGTGATGCACATACTATTCCTGCCTGACTCACTGCTGCAGGGTTCCTACATGTGCAGGACTGAATTGTGCCTTAGGACAGCTCCGAGAGTCTAAACTGGAATAGAGAAGATTGAATTTAAACATGTGCTACCAGCTAGCTGACATTTTAGTTTAAGACATCAAGTTAGTCAACAGATCTGGTGTTTGTGTTGAGTTATTGATGTAGGCTATCTATGTAAGGAGCCAATAAATATTGATTCGTGGATGTTAAGTCATTTTAATCATATTTTGTTATATTATATATTTTGTTGTGCAACTGTGAGTAGATAAAATGTAGTGAAGTAGATAAACAGGAGAATTAAATACTCAAGTCAATCCTCAGCTTCCATCACGTTTACTAATGCACTGTAATGAAATCCATCAGTAGCATCTACCAAGTATTGTAATTTAGTTTTTATTATCATTTGCACATAATAAATTACAATAAAATATGTACACATATGTCACAGAGGCACAAGAGGTCTGTGAAATCAGCAGATACAATTCATGACACAGCCTCTTACAGCCTATGACAAGCTCAAAGATTTATCTGTTTGAATGTTGAGGCAGACGTTCACATTATCATTCAAATATCAGCTCTAACTTCCGTCCACAAGGGGAAATCAGAAAACAGCCACGTAAAATGAGAGTAAATGGTTACATTTGATTGGTTTTCAGTGAGTTGTGATTCAGGTTGAAGCAGAAGTGGGTCAAGAAACACCCTGTTTACCCTGTGTCTTTACACAGGGTTGCCCCCTGGTGGTTAAACTTCCTAATAGCAAGCACAGAGCAGACACAAAGATGTGACTCATGTTCTGTAGGAGTAATGAGACAGTGTCTAGGCAAAATGAAGCCTGGTGTAGATTTTAAAAAGGGTCAGTTCACATTTCTGTTAAAAACTAGGTGAGCTTGGAAGTCTGTTTTGACATTCAAGACAACTGTGGTGAGTCCTCCCCTGATTGAGATATAACTAAACTAACTAAGTAACCAACCTACAACTAAATACCTTAAACTGCCACTAGTACCCAGACCTATGTCGCCTTAAGTCTAACATCAAGCTTGATCACAACGTCAGTGATTAACTTAGCTGATGTTGACTGAATGATAAAGTACATCTAATTAGTTGTGTTACTTTTACTTGTGCAGTTGAGTGAAAGAAATTTCATAAACCTGCGATCAATGTGAGAAAATATTAAATTTGAGTGAACTGACCCTTTAAAAAGGCAAAGCACTTGTATCCTCTTTAAGGCAGTTGAGGTAACTTGTTTTTCATTTACAGTTTTTAAAGTGGCAATCCCTGAAACTTTCATGTAAATAAATGTCTGTTAAATTACCGTGTGCGGCATAAATTCAGATTACCGTTGTTCAGAGTGATGAAAAAGGCAAGTTATTGACTGACTTCTTTATTAAAATGTCAATAGTTAATCACTAAAATACCAGGAATCAAATCTTCTAGATTGCCACTTTAAAATTATTCCTGAATTCCCTTGAATATGACACAATGGAGATAACGGAAATGTAAAATCAAATAAATCTCCTATACAGTTCTGTACTGTAGTCTCTGATCTAACACTGATACAGTATTAAAGAGCTTAATCACACTGGCTTCCCTTTGTTTCTGGATGATTCCGTGTCTCTTGGTTTACTTATCTGATTCCAGATCTGGGATTAAATCTCCATGTTAAACCAAAGGCACTGACAGAAGTGTGTCTATGGCTCATATTCCTTTAGTAACTGGCTGGCGATAACCAGTCTCTGGATCTCACTGGTGCCCTCGTAGATCTCAGTGATGCGAGCGTCACGGTAGTGCCTCTCTGCAGGCATGTCCGCCACGTAACCCATCCCACCTAGAACCTGGATCGCCTGATTTGAAGTGCAAATAGACAATGTAAGACAGTTGTCTGGAGGGTTTTTTCAGTATCGTGAACACAGTCATCATGGTTTAGTTTTCTTACCTGATGTGAGCACAGCGTGGCAGCTTCAGATGCTGACAGTTTGGCCATAGCTGCTTCCTGCAGGAAGTAAAGCAGAGGGTCATTTACTGTGTGCTGGACTGAAAGTAAAATGTGTGGCGTCAGAGGCGTCTGCGTACCTTAGTGAAGGGTTTCTTTGAATCCCGAAGAAGAGCAGCCTTCCATGTGAGCAGACGAGAGCTCTCTACTGCCACAGCCATGTCAGCCAGTTTGAACTAAACAAATTATTTGATAAAAAAGAATAAAGATCAGATGTTGATAAACTATAAGAATTAGAAATGCTAAATACTTATAAGGGGATGGTTCCAGCATAAAAAAACCTTGGCGGATTATTGCAGACACTTCAGATGTGTTTAATTTCTGTTTTTAATATATAACATGGTATCTTAGATCTTCTGGGATTAACTGTTGCCTTGTATCTGAAGCCGTTTTCAGACATGACCTCTGGGTAAAATACGGACAAATTGGCTACAGCGTTTACCCACAGTTTGCCTTTCACAACAGAGCGGAAGGTTTCTCTGCAAATGTTCACAACTGCAACAAATCCTCCACATTATTCAGGCGAGAGGTGGAGCAGCCAGGTGCAGCAGACAGAGACAAGAAGTGATGTATTAACACCGCTGCGTAGACCGCAGGAGTTTGTTAACAGCAGCCCAACACTGTCGTCAGCTCTCATCACCACAAACGCTCTAGACATCTTCTTCAGTGTCTTCTATATGCGTGTCTCAACTGCGGAGCGTCTGTCGGACATTTGCGTTCAGACATGCACCTCCTCCAGAGAAAACACGGAGGAACTGCGGATTCCAGTGCATGTATGAAAGCAGCTCGATTGTGTTGATTGCCCTCATGGACGTATTTCTAGCTTAGTTACCATGTTCCCAGATCTCAGCACAAATTTACCGTAATTAAAGCTACATAGGAGTATCTAATTGTTTTCTTTAAAGCTGGTCATGCTGTAGTTTAGAATAAGTGAACAGATTGGTGGTGGTGTTACCTGTATGGACTGCAGCTTGCTGATGGGGGCTCCGAATGCAGTGCGTTTGAGTGCGTAATCTGCAGCACAGTCCAGAGAAGCCTGAGCGATACCCAGAGCCTGAGCTGCGATACCGATCCTTCCACTGTCCAGCGTTTGCTGTGACACAGACAAAGACGTTAAATCACCGCTCCTGCAGGGACGCTTCAGTATGGCTAAGTTTTAATAAAGACGTGTCACATTAATAGATTGTGTGTTTGTGAGTTCAGTTTCAAGTCACAGTCACTAATAAAGGCAGACATTAAACATTGAGGACTCATGGAATTACCAGTTCTCTAATAGCTCACACATTCACACAGAGAAAGTGTTACATGACATTACTGTCAGTAATGTAACTGATTTTAGCAGCAATAGGGCAAAGACTGGTGTTAATTAGCCAAAGAAAAGTTGATGAGTTAACGGAGAGGATTTAAAAATCTAAATATGGTTTAAATATGTTGAGAAAATTAGAAAAGGCCTGTCATTAACAATAAGAAGTCAGTTTCTAACACAGCTCTGATTCTTTCTGCAGCTGAATTTTCATTATGTCTCTTTCCACATGAAAACGCTCTGAATCGTTATCCAAAATAAAGCCATCCTACATGCTACATATACTTTTCACAGGAAATTAAACAGCATATAAATTACTCCTACAGGTCTTAAACAAGGAAGAAGGGTCATCTGCTTAATCTCATACAGACTTGTCACATGGTGACACAAGTATGCAGAAAAAGATTGAAGTAGATGTTCACAAACTTGTAACCAGGACTTGTTAAATAACACCTTTTCATTGGATTAACAGTTCTGAGAAAGGTTTGATCCTCCCTAAGGATGTTTACAGAGACATTTTTAGTCAGATCTTCATTTTACTATGGAATAATACTGGTATAACAGGCTCTATGTAAATGCAGTTTCTGTGCAACAGGGAAGTAAATACTTTTAAATACCATGGCGATCTTGAATCCAGCACCGCGAGGACCCAGCATGTTGCCCAGCGGTATCCTGCAGTCCTCAAGGATGATGTTAGCAGTGGATGAGGCTTTGATGCCCAACTTATCTTCCTTCTTTCCTAGAGAAAGCCCAGGGTGTGGCATGGGGATCAGGAAGGCACTGATACCCTGCACACAAAAAGCAGTTACGACCAGCGGGACAGTTATACTGCTCAGTTGAACCACAACTCTTCAGCTCTTTGCTCTGAACATTAAAATGTGCTGCATCGTGCCTTGTGTTTGAGTTTCTTGTCAGTGGTGGCGAACACGACTGTGGCAGAGGCGTCCCAGCTGTTGGTGATCCAGGCCTTGGTTCCGTTGAGCACCCACTCATCTCCCTCCTGATGAGCCATAGTGGAGGCAGCACCTGCGTCACTGCCATTACCTGCAATATTAATTGAAATTGTCTTATTTAAAGTAGGAGATGTTAGGAGAAGGCGTCATGGAGTCAGTGTGGGATCACTGAAGAGACAAACAACAGAGTGAGGAGATGTTCTCAACAACCTGCCTGAAAAACTGCAGTTGTTCAAAGGTGAACTCGTGTTGGTGTAAAGACAAAGGGTGATCACAGCATAAACACTGTTTCAGGTTATATTCAGCTCACTGCACTTAGACGGTGGTGGCTCAGCTATTTGTACTTCTCACAATAATATTCAGGTTTTCTGCAGTAGTGTTTTGCTCGGTTGCTTCAGTGTACATCTTCCCCGCTCCCTGCTCTAAAACACATACATCCCCTATGCCTGCGTGTATGTTTACACAGATCTTCAGAAAAACAGTATTCCAGCTATGGACAGATCTCTCCACTAATGTCATCCCAACACCACATGAGGGACTTTATCTGGAAGGCTGTTGTTCACTTCTCCAGTAGGGCTCCGTAGACTTGGACAATCTACGACAAGTAGGAGTGACGCTGCGCTGGAGGCCCATCGTGGAGCAATATTTGAATATGAGAGTTTATCCCTGAAAGAGGGAGCATGATGGGTTTTTAAAACAGAGACTAAATCAAATGCTGTCACCCTTTGTTCACACTGAGATGTTAACAACAGCAGCTCAAAAGTCCAAGTATTTCTAACAGTGAGTTTTGTCAGATTGTTGGTATAACTGCTAAGGAATCAGCATTGTGTCCTTGTCTGTTGTGTTTCAGACTAGACTTCCTACAGCATGTGCTAATTGCTGGTATGGCAGCAGAGCTTTCCAGCACATTTGAAAGCAGTTTATTAATGCACATACAGATGTATAATATGTGTGTGTGTATAGGTTTTTTTACCTGGCTCACTGAGTGCGAAACAGCCCACCTTCTCTCCGGTGGTGAACGGTGTGATCCACTGCTTTTTCTGTTCCTCTGTACCAAACTTCAATATTGGTCCGATGTAGAGAGACTGAGAACAGAATCAGATTCAGGTTCACTCTTCTGCACAGCCAGATATGCTTTTACTCAAAGTTCCTCTATGCTGACAGACTGCACTCACATTGTTTACAGAGACCACGACTCCGGTGCTGGCGCAGCCTCGACTGATCTCCTCCATAGCCAGACTGTAGGCCAGGTAGTCCATCCCTGCACCACCCAGCTCCTCTGGTACCTCCATGGCCATCACCCCCATCGCCCCCAACTCTTGAATCTGGACAATTGCAAGAACATTGACATATTTGATACCACCTCCTGAGTAAATACCTGGCTCTCTAGCTGGTAAATGCTCCCCTATGTTGACCAGCTGCTCTCTGACTGACTCTGCTTGCTGCTGAGCAGGTAGTGGACAGTGGCACATTCAGATAATAATTCATCGCTACCAGAGACACCTTTCACACAGCCCTTTTATATTGCCATTATAAAAAATATCAATTTTGGCCATTTTAAAGTGGCCTTCTCTTCTACACTGGTTTTTGCAAAACACTGAATTGTAATAACAAAAATGGGACAATAAAGGCATCAGACTCTGTCTACTGTATGAGCGTGTACCTGTTGGGCAGGGTAACTGTGCTCTTTGTCGAGTTTGGCGGCGATGGGTATCAGCTCTCTGTCAGCATAGTCTCTGCAGGTCTGCCTCAGCATCTGATGAGTCTCTGGTAACTCTGCTAGCTGAGACAGACTTCGACAGCCACTGAGACACAAGCCTAGAGCTGAGGGAGAGAAAAAACAAAAGGTTTCAAAACTGCATATAACCTTGGATGTGGGTTATTGTAATGGAGTGATATACAGTATTTAACTATTAAAGTACAGTGGTTTTTGGACTGGGTCCAGTGTGGTCTAGATGGTAGAAAAGCAGTAAAATTGTCCTTAAACGTTTCACAAATCTGAAGCTGTGAATCCAACAGCAGTCGTAAGAATCGTGGTTTTTATGTCAGAGATCAAGGTCAAAGCATTGGATTGGATTCTTATGCCTTATAAAATCAAATGAATAAAACCATTTGGATTTTGACCAAACCTTAAATGCAGTTTTGGTGGATTGAGACATATATAAAAGGAGAAGGATGGATGGAAAAACACTGGCCAACACCATCCGAAATATCTTCACAAAGGTCGGGGCTTAGAATATCTTGGCTTTATAACTCTTTGAGAATTTGTCTAATCTTTATAAATCTTGATAGATGTCTTCAAATTTGTACCTGAAGACCCAGAGATCAAAATTAGCTGTGCACGCTCTGGAGGCACGTTTTAGCCAAAACTTTAAGTGTCATATAGCATCATAGCTCATGACGCCTTTAAGTAACCCTGATTAAACTCGCTTGACATCTTGTGCTGTCCCCTGAACATACATTAAGTTTCCTTCACATGTGATGAAGGGGATATGGTGTTACACATCTTAAAACAGAATTTAACCAGCTGAAGTGACTTTGGTTGTTTTCTCAAACCTGAAATCTTCTCAGTGTTTTAATTTATAGTGCCATTCATAAGGACCCCACATAGTTTATAAAACCTGAGCTCACACTCAATTGAAGTTATTTTTGTCTTGTTCTTATTTTTCTCTGCTAAAGGAAATCAGGTCAGCTGCGTGTGCAATTTCTTAAAACATACTTCAATGTCTTTTTCCTGATTTAAATTAAATCCTATTTTTAAATATATATTTATAACTATTGCCATTTAAAAGTGATGATTTTATGGATTATTTGTTTTACTTGATGCCTTGTAAAGTGTTTTTTTGTAATCTGGAATCTGAAAAGATCTCTTTGAACCAAGATTATCATATAAAGATTACTACTTTTGAATGAGCATTGATCAGATACAACTGATGTGCAAATGTTAGGGGGGAAATTACTTCTTTTTTGAACACATATAAAAAAAGTGTTTTTTAATTCATTGATTATTAGTGTGCAGAAAACTTTTTTGGCCATTAAAGCATCTTTGTGGTTCAAGGACCTGGTGTTACAGAAAATATTTAAAAAATATATATATATCCACTGTATGTTCTGGTACCTGCTTAATGAATAAAGACAGCTAGTATGAGCATTGTCCTCCGCGGTCATGAAACGTTTCCTATTATGATCTTTAATTGTTCAGCTTTTTTCCAAGCACATTTTGTATCAACTAATAGTCTTTAAGTACTGACACTGTTAAGTGGCCTGTGTCACAAAAACATCACGATCACCATGGTGCTCTGCTGTCCGAGCTTTGAACCCCATGTCCTGTCGGTCAGTGAAGGCAGCACCGGCTCAGTAGTTGGCCGGTGTGCTATTTAGGTGAAAGGTCATCGTCCACATCAGTCACCTTCGCGTCAGTGTCACAGTTTCGAACATGTCAGAAACCCCTCAGACAAACACTGACACGAGGGTGACTGATGTGGACGATGACCTTTCACCTAAATAACACACTGGCCAACTACTGAGCCGGTGCACCTAGCACCTTAGCCAAGGAGCTAACGGCTAAATAACGTGATTTAAGGTGTCACTCCGTTACTTGCGTCACTTGACTGAAGCTGGTTCACAGGTTCTTTACAATCTGGTGTTTATCTGGTGTTGAAATGTTGAAAGTCAAATGTCCTCAGGGCAAACACTGGCTTCATAGCAGGCTAAGCTAATTGTGGCTCTGTGGTATCCCAGTGCCCGTGTAATGCTAATATGAGGCTAGCAGTGTACCCCGCGTCCTTGTTTCTTGTTCAAACCTCTCGTTGTCCAGCGCGTTTCGTGTGCTCACCTTTCCTTGCTTTGAAAAGTGCAGCCATGTTTCCTTGCTCTCAGTTGGATGAACAACACCAGGCTAACCGCTGTCTCCCCAGGAGCTCACCAAACTGCTGCCTTCAGGTGCTGACGGAATTTCTATCTGTCAACTTTGACGACGTATTCAACATTAATGGGCCAGCATATTCAAATAACTGTTCTAAAGCCTATTTGGTTTTGCTCACATGTGATCATGACACATTTATTTGTCCTAAAGTAAACAGCCATGAAATTATAACACAACTATAGCACTTTCAAGGAGCTTTCAAGGAGCCCTGAAGGCAACATGTGCCCCAACTTGACACCAGAAGGATACATCAGACTTTGTACGTTTATAGTCTTACAAATGCACAATGTATTAATGTAACTTCCCTATCCAATGTAGATGATTTACTATTGTTTGTGAATGTATCAAAGACTTGGTTCTACTCATAAGTTCTAGTTGCAGTTGAGAGGGTTCTATGGGTCCTTAAAGGCTCTTTTTGGTTTCTGAAGGGAGGTGAGGAGCTTTCATGGATTTTCAAGAGGTTCTGTGATCATTTTATGAACTGTAGCAGTCATTCAGGGGTGTATTGTGGTCCGTGAGGAAGTTCTAGTTGCTATTAATGGTGTTTTAGGGGTCCTTTAGGGAGTTTGTGGCCTTTAAAGGGTTTCAAGAAGTCACCAAGGAGGTTCCTGAAGTTGTCAAATAAGCTCTATTGGTCAAAGGAGATTGTAGACTTTAGAAGGGTTTTGTAGAGGTTTTGGAAACTGAAATATGATCAGTCAAATTTGTGAAACAGTGTATTTCACTGTGAGATTTGGAAACATTTATGTTCTTAGTAAATATCAGGTTAATGTCAAATTGTCTTTTTGGTAAAATATGCCTCAAGGTTAATTTTGTTTAAGGAAAACATTTAAAAACAGTTATGTTCTAATTATTAGCAGCGCAATAGGCTGGTCAATTATAGCGATATAGCCCTAGGAGATACAATAAATAAAAAATGTTAACACTTAACAAACCACCTAAAAAGAGCGATTTTTCTGTGGAATGAATAAAGGTAATCCAGCCAGGGAGGTTTCAGGTTTTTCACAACATGTTTATTTTTTAGCACCATAAAAAGTCAGTTAAGGTTGTCCAGTGTATTTGCTCTCATTCTGTCTTTCCTTTGGGATGGAGCGTTGATGGTGGAGATTCAGGAAAGGATTGGAGAAGGCAGGTGTTTGGAGATATAAGCGAGAGGGCTGTAATGGCTACAACAGCACCCGGCAGCCAGCAGGTGTCATTCACTTGCTGGCAGAGGTGAAGGTGAAGCATCCTCTCTGGTGGAACTGCATGTCCCTGATACGACGCATGGACTGGATCTGGGGCTGGAAGGCGCAGAAGTCGTTGTAGTGTCTGTAGTCACCACACTCAAACAGGTACTGGTAGCCTCTGTATCCAGGGTACTGGTAGCCCACCCACCTGAGAGACATGGATCGAGTGGGGAGAGTTAATACTGACTCACTTTAAAAGGTATCTAATTCTCTAAAAGTCTTGTAGTTTAACATAACTCACTTATGACATTAATATAATTTCAATCCTATTCTGTTACTATACAATGTTTATATGATGTTTATATATATATTATTATTGCTAAAACTGAATGATGTGATAACTACATTAATTTCACAATACAGGAATACACTGGAGATTGTCCTTCAAGCAGATCTAATAGGATGGTTAATACTCTATGGGTCCATTTGGAGTTCAAGAATTTCAGGCATTTAACGGTGACTGAATAGGTTCTTAGATAAATTCAACTAGCTGTTAGAAGTATTCTAGGAGGTTGAATTGTAATATAAGTTCTCGATAGGAGGTTCTATTGATCCTGTAACATGTTGTGGTTGTCACTGGGAATGTTCCACTGGTCCCTATAGATTTCTTTTGGGATTTGTGGTATTTTTATCTAGTGTTCACAAGGGGAATGGAGGGGTTCTAGTAACCTTTTCAGCGGATGTATAACTGGGAAGGTTCCTGAATGATTCTGTATGGTGCTTTAGAGAGTTTAGAAATCTAGAGATTTTAGTCACTGAGAGGTTCCAACATTCCCTTAGAAATTCTAAAGGTATTTTAGGAGGTTCAAGGGGTCACTGAAGAGGTTTTGGTCATAATAATATGAGGACAAACAACCTGGCCAAAAATACGCATTTGTCAAAAAGACAAGTTAGCTTTAAGCCTTGTGATGACATGTCATACTACTGTTTATGAACAGCTAGATTGTAGTGTAAAGAAGCCTGCAGTTCCCTTCTGAAACTATGTCTATGTCTATTTGCAGTACAGAGCCTCCACTTTAGTTATATATAGAAAAGGAGCAGACAGGTTTTTCTCCCAGGCTGTATGATAAGTCTTTTCTCATTGTCATATTGTTTAAATAATGCCTACTGATTCTTGATCAAATCTATTCATGTTGAAACCCCAGCAGTAAACTACTAAAACGTGAGTCTGAGTCTACTCACGCTCCTCCGGGCACCCTCACGCTGCCCACTCTGTCGCAGAAGCCATGCGCCCAGAGGGTGGGCACATCATCCTCCTGGATCTCCATCTTGTTGCCCTTGAAGTCGGAGAGCTCATACAGGCAGATCTTGTGCTCCAAGCTGTCCTGTAGGGATGAAATGAGGTGTGGGCAAATTAACAGATGCTGTTTATGTTACATTAACTACACATGCATCAGTCATATTCCTGTTTTGTGTTATTTGCAATGAAATGTGGTACAGACTGCTGATGACAAATCTTAATGTCTTAGGTGATACTTTCACATTTCATCTGGCGCCCCTGTCAGCTACCCCTGACGGTAATACACAAACTGAGTTAAACATTTTCTAAAAAGGCCATCAGACAGAGGATGAACCCTTTGGATTTAGTATAGACCTTACAACTTTAGTAGTGAGGATCTAAGAGAGTCTTTGGAGGTGGAACAATTCACTGCTAAATTACTGTATGAGCAAGATATCAAACCCCAAAAAGCTAAATCCATGAATCCATAAAGAAAATAATTAGTAGCTATATCAGTGGTTAAATCTCAGCTTCATCAAGTCAGTAGCAAGGCTAGAAATGTATAGTCTTACTTTTTCTGTTCTTTTAAAAAAATGTAGTACTATATGCTTACAATATATTAAGTGAAGGATGAGGCTAGTATATACACTGTTACACATACCATGCGGATGGGCCTGAGGGACACGAGGCAGTCACTGCGGTAGGAGTTGCTCCAGGTATCCCAGCGAGGATACTCTCCCTTCTCCAGGATGAACATCTCCCCACGGAAGTTAGTCTGCTCAAAGGCAACAAAGCTGGAGAAGGGGGGCCGCCGGGCACAGGGGGGGCACAAGGGGGGAGAGGACAGGAGAGAAGAATTAGAGGAGAGGTAATATAAAGTGACTAGAGAAAATATATAGAAAGAGTGTATCCGACTTTGGGTTAAATCATGTTTGTCCAAATGTGTGTACATCCACTTACGGGCCGCACTCCACAATGATACTACGCACTCTATCCAAGCCACGGTCACACACGTTCATGCACTCATTCTGGACCTCGATCATCCTGCCCTGGAAGTTCTCCTGGTCGAACAGCATGACCTGAGCACAGGAGATATTACAAGTTACAAAAACAGACACAACAACAATCATCATATCCTTTGAGTCTTCTCAATTTAAGTAATCAGCTAATCATGAATTCTAATATCCATCTGTAAAACCCATCAAATAACTGACTTTGTTTAGGCAACAGCACCTGCCACAAAGACTGAGACTGGCATTAAAGGTGACTTTATTCTGTCCGAGCATGAAAAGTATGCACAAGTCTCTCTATCCAATATGTTCGGTTACTAATGTATGAAGCATCAGCATCGTAATTTACTCATGTACTTTAATTCCATTCACCTTTCAGAGTGTTTTTTAGTCCACCATGTTAATGTGAGAGCTATAGTCACTGTTTACTTTGCAGATTAAGATTTTACCCACAAAAGTATGATGAAATATTATAGAAATGTCATAATATATAAGATATAACACTTCCCTAAGTGTGTATAAAGAAGTTTCATATTAGCGCCACTGTGGCCAACCACAAGATGAAAATGTCACTTGTATGTTAATGCATTCAAATATAAAAACTACAAAAATATAGCTGTGTATTTTCACACAAGGGATATTGCTACTGTACTTATGCTTAGGGAAAGGATCTGAGTACTTATTTCACCACTGCTATTTTCACCAAAAGTAATCTAATCCTAAACAAAACTAAACAAAACCTTGCACAGAGAAAAATCCCCTTAAAGTGTCTGTATACTCGAATCACAAAGACTTTGTCTTTTGTCCCAATTACAGAATGGTTGCAATTATTGCCATTAGTTTTTCTAAAAGCGTCCAAATTAGAAAAACATTAGCAATAGGAGAAGATTTCTAGAAACAGACATTGTTCAGTTTTTCAAATGCTGTTAGCCCCTCTAATTGAATTCAACGGACATTAGAAATTGGGAAATCCCATTGAATATCTTAACACCTAAGCAAATGAAAAGAAAACTATCTGCCAGTCTTGATGAGAAAACACATTTTCATTGTAATTTTGTTAAACTAAACCTGACATTGAGTATTCTGTAGAAAGGCTGTTTATGCGGATGTGTAACGCAGCTGTGACTCACTCTGAAGGATCCCATGCCAGGCTCTCCGGTCTTGGTGGCCTTGCTGGAGGCAGCTGGAGCGGGGGCTCCCTTATCCTTGGCATCGGTGCCCTGGCTGGAGGCGGACTTGGCAGTCTGAGACATGGTGAGGGGCTTCAGGAGAGTCTGGGTGAAAGGATGGAGGAAGACAAGGGGATGAACAGAATTATAGGTGTAAATGGAAGTGAAAGGATCACAGAGGAGAGAATGAAAGGGAAGGTGAAGTGAAGTAGAATTGAGGGTTCAATGTGGCTTTAGTCGAGGTGTAAACTTTATCAGGGGATGGTAGGTAGGTATGTTTTGGGGATTTGGACTAAAGCACAAGTCTGCCGTTTATGTGGGAGGCTCATTTAGGCCCTGGATTTCTGTTTGGGTCTTTCCCTAGGCTGAGGGTGGTTTGCCTGGGTGTGGTGGGCAGGGAGAGGGCCCTGGCTCTGGATGATGTGTGGCTGCCCCCCTGGTGTGCATGTCTGTGTCTGTGTGTCCTTACCTGCGTTAGTATAGCTTGCAGTGCCGTGTGAGGGAGGCTGGCTCGTGCTGGTCCCTTCAGCGCTCGACCCAAGCTTTTATACTCTGGCAAAGGCCAAACGTAGAGGCTCATAGCACAAAAGAAAGCCTCTCGTCATCACAGTTGGCCTATGCCAAAGCCACCGGGTCATCGCATAGCCTAGAAACGCCGCCGGCCCCACTGGCCTGCCTGTAAGCGTTTTACTATCAAAGGAAAGCACTGACCAAGGCATTTTTTGCATGTGTTGGACTGGTGGGGCTGTAAGCTAGTTACATGAAGAGAGGAGGAATGCAAAGGTTCTGGGGGCACAAAGAGGGGATCCCTCTCAATCACCTAAACAGGCACACAGAAATATAGCATATTCTCCAGCTAAAAAAAACAACTCAGTATTTGAAATCATTCTTTCAAGTGATCTATTCCTCTTGTTGATTTTGACAAACCATATGAAATGAAAGAAAAGAGGCCTATTTACACACCTATTTTCTAATATATATATATATATATATATATAATAACAGGAAAATGTTCTGTTATTATAAGAAAGGATACCACACAATGCAATGATTTATTATATGTTGCTTATATTGATCAACCCAAAGGCTGAGAAAACTATCAGTCTGCTTTGCTCATGACAAATATATTTACTGTTTCCTTTCCTTATGAGGGTGAGAGCAGACGTTTAATATCTCATGTTTGTGTCTAGACTGGAGTCAGCAGGCAGTTAGCCTAGCTTAGCATAAACAGGAGAAACAAAAAGCAATAGCTAACCTGTCTCTGTCCAAATGTTAGAAAAATATTTTTGTGGATGTCCTCTCTAAATATACAAGAACTAGTTTGTTATAGCGCTGTGAGCGGTAACAGGTGGTAACATGTTAGCACTATTCATCCATCCATTATCCATAGCGCTTGACCTTTGAGGGTCACAGGGGGCTGGAGCCAATCCCAGCTGACATTGAGCGAGAGGCGGGGTTTACCCTCTAACCACAACACTAACGTGTCCGTGGTTTAATGTATTTGAATACAAATCTACTGAAGAGAAAGGTAAAAACTCTCAAAGTGAAACTTGAAACAAAGTGAACTTGCAGTCATCAACAAGCTTGTTAGCTCAGTCTTTCGTTAGACTCATGCAATTGCTTCAAAAGTAGTATTTTAACTATCAGCTTCTGTCATTACTTTGCAACACAGTCAATAAGCTATGACAGCTTCCACAATTTTACATTTGCTACAAGTTAGCAGTGCGAATAGCATGCTTCAAGTTGATCTCAACGCAAGAAATGTATTGGTCATCGATTCAAGAGCGAATCCACTGGTTGCTGCGATTCCACTGGAATTGTGGTGTGACCATTAAAGGTGATTATTCTCAGACAGAAATTGGGTAAAAAACAACAATTTGTAGTTCCAGATGAAATTACATGTTTGGTCTATTTCTGTGCAGTGTCTCCAACTATAACACTTGCCAACTCACTGTGATAGCTGAAGCCAGCTGTTTTCATCAATAAATAGTAAGTACTTATGTTCATCTAGAATACTTGCCTCCCATCTCAAACTATAGTTAAGCAAGAGTTACAGATCAATATTCTCCTGTAATGGTCAGAAGGAAATTTATTAAGGATGTTGAAATATTGTATTTCTTTAAAGTAAACAGGGACAGTTACATGATTTTCAAATAATTCAGTCCACAAACTTACTTGATAATGTAATTTAGAGTCTCCAATATTATAAAATCACAATTTGAGTATATTGTAATATAAACATGTAAATGAGAAATGAGAGTCTTTAGAGATGAAAGTTGGTTGTTGAAAGTGGTAATAAATCTTAGATTACAGCTGGATTATGTCTGGATTATGTCACTTTAGATGTGTTTGATATATTCAGATTATGTGGGAACTAATCCCGTTAGGTAATCTGTGTGGTTCCTATTTGGCTGGGTATCAAACCTCTGTACTTTTTTGATGGTGACGACAAAATAATGAAGCAAGTATCAAATTCTAAAACATGGGCATCAGTGCTGAGTTAGATTCACAATCTTTGTAAACAGATTGGACCCATTTATATGAAATAATTAAGTCATTTTTTTAACGTAAGGCTGGTGTTCTTATTGTCAACAAAGCTGCCATAAAAATAACCTAACAATCAAAATGGTAATTCATCAATTCACACTTTTTATATTGCAACCGGTTCCTACAGAAGACAAAAAAAATGATCAATATAGGCCAATGGGAGGAAGTGAAGTCAAGTGAATTGATTGAGGACTATTTTTAGAGGTGGATTAATACTAAAAGTTTAGTATATGATCAGAATCATCCTTAAATTGAGAAGGACATTTTTACATTTGTCAGCATAAGGTATTATTTGGTACAATGAAATAAGTCAGTTATCAGCAGACATCTATTGAATACAAATACAATTTGTGCACATGCAACAGGAGGGCAGCCATTGATTTTGAAACCTATTGACCTTGTGGCCGCTGCGTCTACTTACACTGACACAAAATCTACTGCACACATTTCTACTCTCAGATGGAAGAACCCTATTGATTTTTGACACCCTGTGACTATGTGACCTTCGATTTTTAAAATGACTCCTTGTCAGGACCGCTTAAGGCTTCTCCAGATGTACAATTTGTTGCCATCTCATTGCTGTTAAATCTTCAATGCTCCTCTTTTTATTAGAGGCCCTCCTTCAAAAGACCATCCTTGTAAGA
Source organism: Hippoglossus hippoglossus (assembly GCF_009819705.1). Taxonomy (NCBI): domain Eukaryota; kingdom Metazoa; phylum Chordata; class Actinopteri; order Pleuronectiformes; family Pleuronectidae; genus Hippoglossus; species Hippoglossus hippoglossus. The sequence goes on from NC_047162.1 coordinate 1,708,716, forward strand.
GGTTTGATAACCAAACATGACTGAATCTAACTTGAGGCCTTTGTATTTTTTTGTCTAAATTGATGCTACCATTAGAAAGAAGCGTTTTGATTTGCTGACCCATTGACCTTCCCCTGCTTCTGCTGTCGATCGGCTACCCCCGTTTGTTTCTATCATTCCCCCAGAATAAGGCTGAAAGCTAACTAGGTCAATTATTGCACCTCGGAATTACTTGCCTGTCATTTGGTTGCTTTTATCTCAGGTTCACATTAGTCACATAATAATAAGCACATCACTCACTTATTGCAGTGCAGAATTCGGTCGGAATTTCACACAGACCATTATACAGTGATTAACTCAGGCTAAATGTGCCTGTTATGGTTTATAGGAATGTGATGTGGTTACATCTAGAAGTGACTGAAATACAGATCATGCACTTAAATTAAATTCCTGTAGGCTCACAGAAGGTAGAGCTGCTGTTCAGAATGTCCTGTTACCATAAAGTGCCTCGGCTCTCTTATTTACAAGTTGTTGAGTATGTGAGCTGTCTCTCACTCACTCACTATCTCACACAAACACACACATACATACACACACACACACACACACACACACACAGTGTTGAATAGCATCAGAAGATATATTGTTCTATACTTGACAACCTCTTGGTTAAACATGTTTAAACATAGCTGACATTTATCTTTTATAACAAGGCGTGACTTCAATTGTGAAATCTCGATGTAATCAAATGACTCTCAGTTTTTAAACTGCTGACACAATTCTACCAGATATTCTTGGTAGGACTCTCAAATACATTTCTCATATGCTGCAGTTCAAATTAAGTGAGAGAACAGAAACTCTCTTAGGATTTATACTTTTGGGGATACCAGCATATCGCAGAGTCATCAAAGTGAGTATTAATGTACTAATATGAGTGAAGTATTTCAATTCATTGATTGACTGAAAATTAATTATCAAAGAATTTGTTGTTATTGCCTAAAAATACCAAACATTTCCTGTTTCCAGCTTGATGAATGTGAGGAGTTGAGGTTTTTTCTTTCTTATACATGATGGTAAACTGAAGGTTCTGGTTTTGGACTGTTGGTCAAACAAAACAAGCAGTTTGAGATTTTGTGCAACATTTAGTCAGGAAAGGACCCATGGATTAATGTATAATCGCAAAAATTAATTGAGATTCAAATAAAGTTTTTAAAAGTTTTCTGTTAAAGTTATCTCCATCCTCCACCCCCTCATATCTTATGCCCTTATTATTTTCTCATCCTATGTCTCATATTCCCTTGTACCCATGTCCACTGCCCAGGGTGATAATGTGGTGTCTGCACTTCTGCCCCTCCACAGATTAACCATGCTTTTGTCGGGGGGGACAAAGACAAGCCCCGCCCTGCTGCTGAGCCGGGGCTTTCAGCATGGCCCCTTGCCAGGGGAGGCTTTAAAAGGGTGGGGGCGCGTGGCTCCTCTCACTCTCACGGCAGGACATCCCAAGGGCATCAAAGCAAGGTGAGTCCCTGTCCTTTACCCAGCACAGCGCACCCAGCACAGGGCAGCTCAGGGCAGCATAGCCAGGGTACTTCAGCCCCATAAATTCACATACACAAACACCCAAAAACACTGACGGCCTTCACTGTAACTGGTGGGCCAGATAAATAGTGATGATGGAAAAGACATGGTCAGAAAGTCAGATAAAGAGATAGAATTGGTGAAGCCTCTGGCTACTTTGACCTTCTTCATATTTGTGTGGGAACTTTAAATAGACGCTTTCAATTCAGGAATGATGCATTCAGGCTGATTCTAGTATTCAGGCCACTTTTTTTACTGGTGCTATTCAGCCTTAAAAAAATAGACTGATGCTGTTGCGTAGGTCATTTCACATGTTGTATAGCATTCTAGGCTTGTTATTTTCACGGAATAACACTTACAATCGTTAGCCTCCTGCTGTGCTGTTTTTAGATTTGAGTGCAATTGGATTCTTTGTCAGCCAAACTTTTGTGTAAAAGCTTTTTCAGAATCAAGTGCATGTGAGCAGACCTCTCAGACTTCAGTGTTTGCACAGGCTGTCCCCTCTAGTCACTGGGATTTCTGGAAGTGCATTATCTCCGTTTCAACCATCTAACATTTGTCTTTATTTCCTCGTTCCAGACAAGATGACTCACCATTGCACCAAGTTCTCCGGCCACTGGAAGGTGAGTCTGCAGACGGAGGAACAGATTCATACATCACCTCAATAGAGGTCCTTTCAACCTACATGTTTTCCCCGGGATGCCACCGACTGCTTCTAGTTAAATGTCTCGGATGAAAAGACACAATTTATCACCAGCTCCTCGAGGGGAGCTACCATTTCTTTCCAAGCAGGGAACTGAATAAATGTAGACCAAATCAGGGCACTAGAAATACAAAATATCATATAAATTTACCTTTAACTGTCTCTATCATGATTTTAAATTAAATGCATTCCATTTAACAAACAAACCTAACATAATTTGATGCTTTTAAAAAAAGCTGTTAAGTTGGTTTCCTACACAACAAGCTATCTCTTTGTGTTTTAATGTGCTACTGCATCCATACTCAATCATCATATATCAGCTGCCATTAAATCTCCTGATTTCTCCCCGTCAGATCATTGTCTTCGACGAGGAGTGCTTCCAGGGCCGTCGCCATGAGTTCACCTCCGAGTGCTGCAACGTGATGGAGTTTGGCTTTGAGACCGTGCGCTCCCTCAGAGTGGAGAGCGGAGCGTGAGTAAACAGATATTCACATGCAGAAAAAAAAGCTCTTTTACATTTGCAGAGAGGAGCAGGAAAATGCAACACTGCAGCTGTCATAAAACTGAAATGAGAAGGTAATAATTCTGAACTTTTTCTCCCCCAGCTGGGTGGGTTATGAGCACGCCTCCTACCAGGGACAGCAGTTTGTCCTGGAGAGGGGAGAGTACCCCCAGTGTGATGCTTTCGGCGGTAGCAATGCCTATCACATTGAGAGACTGACCTCCTTCAGACCAATTGCCTGTGCTGTAAGTTCACGAGTTGTTTTCGCCCCCTTCCTTTTCACTCAGAAATGTCAACGTCTCTACCGTGTCTGTGAAACCTTTGTGTTTGTCCGATGGTTGCGTTAGACTTGACTGACTGGAAAAACATCTTTTATGCATTGTTCGTTCTCTCTTTTGCCCTCCAGAACCACAGAGAGTGTCGTATGACTATCTTCGAGCGTGAGAACTTCCTGGGCCGTAAGGGTGAGCTTAGTGACGATTACCCCTCCCTCCAGGCCATGGGCTGGTGCAACAACGAAGTTGGCTCTCTCAGGATCCAGTCTGGAGCGTGAGTGTCCTCCAGCTGCCAGATAACTCCTCCTACCATTCCACATTTATTATTTCATACTTAACCATTTAATTTTCATTTTTGTAGCCTCTCTTTAGCAGTTCGGAAAATATACTCACAACAGTCTACTTTTGCAGCATTTCATGTGTGCGTTCTTCTTTCTCAACAGATTTGTGTGCTACCAGTACCCTGGCTATCGTGGATACCAGTATATCATGGAGTGTGATCGTCACTGTGGGGAGTACAAACACTTCAGGGAGTTTGGCTCCCACTGCCAGACCCCTCAGATCCAGTCCATCCGCCGCATTCAGCAGTAACAACTTACTCCAAACTCCCCTGACCCCCCCCCCCCCCCTTCCCATCTGACCCTTCACCTTTGACCCCTGCTGCTACCTAGTGCTGAATAAAATGTCTTTCTTAAACCCTACTGACTTTCCCCTATGTATTTGCTTATCATCTGATGGATGGATGGATGGATGGATGCATGGATTTATAGATAAAATAAGATAGATAAACCCAAAAGTTCAGTGAGAGTTTTGATAAACTCATTAATTTAAATCAATGAAAAAGAAAAACAATGCTGCCAACTACATCTTTGGTAACAAAATACTAAACAAAAACAGTAGAAAACTTGATAAGGAGGATAGTTATATGCAGCCCTAGTTAATCCACATGTGATTACATAACTTTACAGTCATTTCCAAACCTATTTTTGCTTAAAATGTATTAATCCTTTTCCTATTTTTGCAAATATAAAGAAAAATTGTAGTCTCTATTAACTTGTAAATCTTTAGGCAACAGACATGCTAATCTGTTATCAACCAGCAGTGTGCTTGGTTCCCTCGGCCTGAAATGCATTACATACACAGCCTGTCACTTTGTTTTAAATGTGTTCAAAAAGGGATCCAGGAACAGGTTCATCCAAAATGACTCTGTGTGGCATGTTGGCATGTACAAGCAAAATATGATCAGCGTACGTAATCACATTGTTCCAGATCCAAATGTCTGGTGCAAAAAGAAAAAAAGGAAATAAAATAAGCTCTGACAGAAAAATGCTGTATTCATCCAATAACAATGTCAACAGCCACTTCTCTACAGAAACAAGTACCTTTTTTACTTTTGATAGTATATTTTGCTATTAATATTGGTAAAACATACAATACTGATATAAACTAAAAATACTGATAAAAAATGTAAATGAAAGTAAGCATCTTTGGGTTTTGGGCTGTTGATCTAAAAGAACATCTTTGGACGTCAATAATCAAAAAGATGTTGCAGGGTTTGTTTTTTGGGGGGGGACTGAACAGTCGTAAACATCACTTCATGGTTTAACTGTTCTAACCTGCAAAATGACTACAGAGGCTAATTATTTTGAAGCTACAATTTGGTGCATAAGATTCATGTTTGAAGTGGAGACCAGCCCTTTTAATAAATACCATAATAATAGGTGAGGTAAATTCTGCATATATTTTATGTCTTATTGTATTTTTGTTCTAAGATTCATTTTAAGTGAATCTAGTAATAATTTGGTAAACAAAAACCCAGAACAAAAAAACAGTCATTGTTTGTGATGATTTTTTAAAGCAGATGTAGATCATTACAGAACCATTTCTTTTAGACGGCCACCTGGTTGTATTTGAGATGAAAATCCCTTTTACTTTATGTCACAATGCCATATTTACTGGCATTTACATGCACATTTGAGAATTATAAATAATGCAAAAGCTTTGATGCAAATTATAAAGTAAAAACCTCCCTAACGTTCTTTAACGGGACCACATTTAGCCCAGAGGCCTGTTTGCCCCCCACCGCCAAATGATGTCTCTGCACAGTAACGTGCAGGCCTGTGCACTGCATTGCATGAGGAGCAGTACCGCTGCTGGCCAGAAAGCGGCGCTGCGCTTCCACCAGACACTACCCAGTCTGTTCACCGGAGCATCTACAGAGAACCACTGACTGAGCGGTAACATTCATTATGAGGCCGCTGCTGCTGCTGCTGCGTGACCATTCAGATGCAATGGGAACAGCGACCTATGTGACACTGGGCTGGGGGCGGAGGGTCATTATTCAAGCCTGTTTGTATGCTAAATGTGCTGCAGCGAGGCCGTAGCACTCATCCAATTCAAATAGGCCTGTTTGGTGCCCGTCTTTATCTTTAAAAGCCCCCCCCCCCCCTCCCCTCCTCCATCATCCGGGAAATCTCATGTAAACAGATGCTGTTCCCAGTGCAACGCTCAGTCATAAATCTCCACTGACAAAAATGCTCCAAATATGGACAATCCTGGAGATGAAGCTGCGATCACAGCGCAAACCGCGCAAGGGGTCACGTGTGTGGTTCGGTTGACGATGCTGTTTGGACACAAATGTCAACAAAAATGAATAAAGATTTCAAAAACAATGTTATTTCCCCCCTCTGTCGACACCCAGTGTGGCCCAGGCCCAGTGCACAGCGAGCCGCTCCGTGTTTTACAAGCCTCTCCCCGCCGCAGTGGGAGGAAGTTGAACCAGAGCAGTGCCACTGTGCTAATAGAAAAAAACACAGGGAAAATAACCCAGGCTGGGGGTTCACTGACACATGTGCCACACCGGGGCAGGGAAACCAGCAGCTTGATCGGCTGCAGCGGACGGAGACGCTCGGCACTCACGACCGACGGACGGACAGCTACCTAGCCGAGCGTGGGCTGCCCCAGCACGGAGAGCCTGGTAGGCTAGGACCCGCTCGACTCGTGTCGTTACCGGAGATCTGCGGCTCCGAGGGGAGCGACGGGGGACTCTGTCGGGCGCCTCTTGTGTTGCCGACCCGAGGCCTGGAGTGTCACCGGATCAGCGGCAGGTTTACAGCGCCGGGGCAAAGTTCTCGGTTTACGGGCGGCGCAGCCACCGCTGCTCCAGCGGAGCTCCATCTCCCAGCAGCTCTCCCTCCCCCCTCCTCCGCCCCTTCCTCCACCGCCAGCCATCAGCGTCACTATCGGCGCACAGTCAGTAGCTCTGTGCTGGGTCTCCAGGCGAGGAGGTTCCCCCCCAATGCTCGGGGTAACACAACAAGCTGCCATGGATTATTCTGTGCCATCGTGTCGTTGTTTTGGACTCGAGTGAACCCTCGATGACTGTTTCTTTCCGGGGACGCTGCAAGACTTCCCCAATCCCCGCAGCCAGTCTCCTCGCAGCCGTTAGCTTGTCAAGCACATCGCTGCCTGAAGCCGAGCCAGTGCTAACTGTTGGTGCCAGCTGCTCGCCGCGTTTGCTGCTGACAACCGGGACATTTAACGTGTCCGCCGAGCTGGAGGAACCCAACCTGGATGCATAGCGAGATTCATCTCCCTACACGCTGCTCGTTAGTTAGCCTACTGGCTAGCAGGTTTCATTTTTTTCGCTAGCTAGCGCGGAAGCTAACTAGCAGACGAACCCAAATATCGACATTGCAAGCGGGCTAAAGCGAGCTAGCTCTCGGGCGTTGAGGATTTGGCTCGAGGTTAGTTGATGACGCCCACCTGTTTGGGTTGGATTGGGTGCTAAACCTCTCAGAGTGTCTAAACGCGTCTTTCTCGGGCGACATTTTTTGTGCATGTGTGTGTGAGTGTGTGTGTGAGAGGGGCAGAGAGAGATTGATGAGGCGATAAGCAGGAACATTGCAGCCTACACAGGAAGCCAGCAACAACGACGGCAACATAAACACGACCGCGGTGTGTGGAGTCCTTCTTGCGGGGGGATGTAGACCCAGAGTCCCGACCCGTCTCCAACCTGTGCTTGCGTGGTTTTATTTGTGCCAAAAACGCGCCGGAGAGACTTGCGTGTGTTTTTGTTTGTATGTGCGCGCAAGCCGAGACACATCCAGGACATCGGCGGTGGACACTTCAACCTGTCGCCCACTGTCCTCCCCCCCCCCACACCCCGAGCCCCCTTCATTTCACTTCTCTGAGACCAAGGGAAGAGACCCGACCACACGTGTTGTTCTAACCACCGTAAGACTGTTTTTTTTGTTGTTGTTGGTTTCCAGACACGGAAGGAGCTAAGTGGTTTTTTTTCCTTCTGTCGGCGTGTGTTTACACTTTGAGGGAAAATCCCAGAAAACACATGCTGCACTGGAGACCGACCCGCCGTGTGGACCCATTTCCATGAGGAGGACCGGAGGAGTCCCCAGTGACCCGTGGGATCTGACAGCTGTCCCCAGAGCCGACACCTGGTGCACCTTCCCCTCTCTGTGAGACAGATTGCTACAACGCGAGGAGGAGCTGGCCTCACCAACAGATCTCATCAGCCTTTCCTTGCATTGTTTGCCGCCCCCCCCCCCAGAAGCCCGCATGTGTTTTCTGTTTTACATTCTGCACTAAATGGGATTACAAGGACGGTGATCAGGCGGGGCCCCGTGACTGTCATTTCTCACCTAACCTGTCACCCAATGTCTTTCTCCCTGAATTTCCCCTTTTCTTTTACAACGATGGCAGTCTGAGGCGAGGTGAACACACCGCAGCCGGAGACAGCGACGCGGCTCCAAGTGGATTGTCCGCCCCGCCGTCACGCACCTCGGCCCTTGATGCTGGTCACATCTGGCGCCGGACCCAATTTTTTAATTCCCTGACAACCAAACCCATCTCCCCGTCTCCGGTTCTCGTATCAGCTGTGGTCGCACCAGGGTCGAAAGATGGCGGACCTCGAAGCAGTACTCGCCGATGTCAGTTATTTGATGGCGATGGAGAAGAGCAAGTCTACACCGGCGGCCCGGGCGAGCAAGAAGATCATCCTGCCCGAGCCCAGGTAAGCACATTTACCGAGAGCCCTGGTGCTGCGGCCCAGGCTTGTGTTTGTTTGCATGTCAGACGGATGGATCTCTTTTGTGTGTGCACGCTATGCAGCCATGTAGGGAGATGGAGACGTGCTTCCTCTCAAACCTGTGACTTAAAGTGAAATAAGACTGTGGAGCTTTACAATGTCACCAAAACACCCACGCAGCGGCTCAATCGGCACGTCATCTCCAACCTATACGTCTATACCTTTGCCAGAAGTTAGCCTTATGTTAACCTCTCGGGAATTCTAGTGTATCTTAATGGAGGCCGCTACAGCAGGTCGTGATGCGGCCACACACACACACACACACACACACACACACACACACACACACACACACACACAATCTCTGTCATGGTATCTGTCATTTTTCAAACACTACCACCACGTGTTGATTATTTCCCAACCCTGATATCTTGGTGCCAAAGTGTCCTGTCAAACATCCCCCTTCTGCTGCCAGCCTGGCTTGACTGGCAGTCTGATCACAGATGCGTCTGGTGTAGCATGTGCCACATACTTGAGGCAGCTCAGTCTCATCTGTGGTGCGGTGTACCTTCCCAGCCCTTTGGTGCAGTTTCACTATCAGCATATGCAGCTCTTGATCCGGAAACCCCAGCTCACTTGCGCTGTCTGCAGGCGCCCAGTGTGATCAGGCCATCAGAGCAGACTACAGCTAAAATCGGATATACATAATACACCCCCCCACCACCCGCAACTCATCCCTCCACCAGCTACATGACTGCACATCGTTTTGTCTCTGCAACTGCAGCTTGTCAGGGGCTTGACGGTGTCTCTTTAGGCCAGGTTGGAGGCTTGTGGCACGCAAGTTGATGGAAGAGGAAGTGTTCAAATGTGGGACATTGTAAGTTATTGGCACTTGCACTCCACACGTGTGTAAATACAGTGGCGGTACACTGTGATTTTACAGGTTAAATGACAATTCTATTCAAAGCTGATCTTTGGAGGTCAGCTATTTCAGTACTTAATGACTTGTCTCGGCAGATCAGGCGAAAGCAATGATCCTGACAGGGGCGGACACAGTACTGAATACATAGCCTGTTGATTTTTTTTCCCCAACTGAAATGGGTTGGTAAAAGGATATCCTTTAAATGTGCCAGTCCATATCAATTGTCAGAGTCGAGGATATAATACAATTTGTCACCCTCTACATCTCATCTATACATTAATGTTTCATAAAAAGCTGGAAAGCCCTGCCGTCTTGGCAGGTTCAGAAGAGTAGTCTCACCTTCTCCGGGTTTGTAATGAATTCTCTCTTCTGGCACTTGAGATGTATCTTAAACGTCAATACTTAGACAAGTTAACACCAAACTGCTCCCTCTGGATGATTATTTTATGATTATTTTATTACTGCTACATATTTGACTGGTTATCTGTTAACAAATATTTCTCAACATGACCTTCCCCCCGTAACATTACTGCCAACCTTTTGTGAGTGGTTTGCAAGTTGATAAATGTTGGATTCTCTCCTTCAGGGTTGTATTGGTTTCAGCTCATCTCTGTATAATATTAGAATGAGCTTGCAGAATTCAAAGCTTTGCTGGAGAGAGCCAACCCATTACAGTGTACATTCTGTCACATTAAATATTTGTACAAACAAAGTTGTGTTGATGTTGCATAACACCACAGTTGCAACACAGCGTTACAGACACTCATGTTCCTGAAGTCTGCAGTAAATATGATCATGCCTGAGCTTTCAGCACAGACACACAAAATTAAACAACCAAGTTCTAATAAGGTATTTTTCAGCCCACCAGTGACAGTCTGAGTTGTGCTGTTGTGTTCGGTTCATTGCTTCAAACAAATTGACTCTAAAGGAGAACCAGTATAGTTACCAGTTTAGCTTTTTAAAGGAGAACTCCACTGATGCATGTTTTAAATCCACGAACCCCCGCAGGCTTGAAAGTTTGCTCTAAATTTCTGTAGCGCACTAATTCACAGCTGCACCTGCATGCTGGTCACTGTATGACATTTGGGGAAATGTGTCATATTCTGCAGAAAAGAAAAACACCTTTCTGTCGACTTTTTTCTTAATGGTATTGATCTCCGTCCAGAAGAGCTCTATATTAGGAATTATCCCCATTCATGCCAACACCTGAAGATGCGCGGTCATTCATGTACACTGGTCATGTGCATGCTGGTGTAAACCAGAAGCAGATTTTCCACCTGGAACTGGTTGCTTAGTTGCAGATTGATGAGACCCATTCAGGAAGCAAATGCAGGTGACTGAGTTGCCGTTTCTTCTCCTCCAGACTAAAACACACCCCCCGGGGTTTTCAAACTAAACTGGGGCCAGTAGCATTTCCAAAGTTCTCGGTTTTAGGTGTCGGAAAAGTCTGGAGTAGTGTGGACACCAGGTATAATGCATCTTGAAAAAGAACTATGTGGATGTAGCCTAGGAAATTACAGATTGTCACCATGTTCTGTAAATGAAGAAGCATTCAAATCTAAGACCCTTATTTAATTGGATTATCTGGGAAAATTGTTTAAGTTACTTTTATTAAATCTATAAATCTGTATGAAATCCAACTCCCTGGGTGACAGGAGACACCTTATTGATTGGCAGTTAGTTGTTGTGTGGCTGTATAGAGTAGTGCTGTTGAAGGGCCTCTTCTTCATATACGCTGTTGAGTTGTTAGTAAAAAGTTTAGGTTTGTGTGTTTGTAGCCAATGAGAAGGTAATCAGGATCCGCTTGTCTGACAGTGTCACTGTATGCCAAGCTAATTGAGTTCATGGCTGCTCATTAGATGTTCAGTCTAGAATCCAAGTTGCAAAACATTGACGTGAGAAGTTAATCCAAGGATTGGCAACCGTGTGCCGCTGAGACTAAAGATGACACCAGATCATTTGACTGATTAGTACGTTATCAACCAGAGAATAAGAGGTAATCGGCGGGACCTGCACACACTTAGTTTATGTTGTTGTCATCTGCACCAGGCAGAGGTGTTTCTATATGAACCAACCCAAACCAGCATGGTGCACTGCTTTTGTGAATGTGTGTGTTTATCAAGAGGTTTCATGTTGACTTTATTATTTGCAGCAGCTGCAGAGATAAAGGCCTCAGCTAACAGACTTGTAAAGGCATTATTAAACATGCAGTAATATGAAAACTTATCCAAAACATGTCAGTTAGGTCATTGTTATTATTGTCACAATAAAGTGTCAGACATAACTGGATTAAATCGTATGTAAAAAAAAAATAGCGTGATGGAAACAACACAAGAGAGGAGTGAGAGGGAAAAGGGTGTGTATGTATGGTTTCGGCGAAACTAGTTCCTAAAAATAGCAAAACGTTTATAAAGGGGTGTAGGGATTGTGTGAACACCTTCAAACGTTTATGTATGCACAGGTTTAGCAGTCGCAGTAAAGCATGTGTGAAGCATTCAGCTGCATGCTTGTGGGGGGCAGTTAAATGTGGCACTTGGGAGATAGTGTGGTGCTGCCACATTCTCGGCAGGCCTAGGCTATGTCCTCTGGCAGAGAGGTGAGATTTTGACAGCAACACTGGAGGCAGTTGAGATGAGGGGTATGGGGTAGACCTGACCAAGTTATCCTGGAGGTGGAAGTACAAGAACAAAATCTGACTCTGGTGGTTGTAGTAGTAAAGACTCCGAACTACAGGCTTTCAGCCAGAGTACGCCTTTGTGATATTGACCCTGTTAAAACATCAAACGCCCTGTCACTACACCCTCCCTGCCCCCAGACATCGCCATGAAATCAAGAGCAGAAAAGATGCTTTTAGCAGCCTTCTTATTTTTAGATTTTATCAGCTGGAGTTGGCTTAACTTGTTGGCTGTTTTTATAGTGTCTGTGTGCTCTGTGGGGCGGTCACTTTATGTTTGAAATTCGAAAATAAATTGAAACGTGGCAAAGAAAATAAATAACCTAACCATAATGACGTCTGTGGCCCTGTTCAGACCTGGTGTTACATTCGTCTTTGGTGATCCAATCACACCTGGCATTATAATGCGTCTCCACATGTGTCCTCTGTGACCATTTGTATTGGATCACACTTCCTCACTCTATATGCAAATAAGCACATCTTTTCCGTTCACAAAGACCAAATGATGTTGTTTTGGCCAATCCGACTATGACACATGGGAGTGAGAGAGCAGGGACAAGAGGGGCTGAGTTAATCGTTATGAAGCTTTAAAATGAAGAAGATTTTACAGTTGAAGTTCAAATAGTGAAAGCAGAAATAGAAATTCAACATTTGGTCGTCTGTGTAAATATTGTGGTGTTGGCGACAAATAAATCGATCAATGTGAAACCCGTAGAAATGTAAAGATATTTTGGCTCATCATGAAACTTTAGCAGATCAGAAAATGTCAGTGGAGTAAGTAGGCCCAGGAAATATTTGCATTGAAACAGCTAAAAGAATATGGCTTTAGTTTAGGGGCAGTAGGAGCAAGACAGAGTTCTCTGAATGGTCATAAACAGTATATGCTAACGTTGCAGAACTATTTACTGCATGCCCACTCACACTATCATCCATAAAGTTGTTACCATCATCAGACAGTCAGACCTCATAGTTTCAGCTGCAATTCCTGCAAGCGGCCTGTACTCTCTCCCTGAGACCCTTTTCTTTAACTCTTTAGTCTGTGTACCTTTCATTGCAGGTGCATGAATGCACTCCAGCTTCCGTCATAGATTGACGTGGTCGGTAAACGCTGCTGAGAAAGTGAAATTCGCCCTCAGATCTACACCAAAATCGAATGGGTTCCTTCCAGACACATGCTGCATTCTCACATGGAGTGGAAGTTTTGTCGTTATTCGCACAGTAGTTTTTGTCCTAGTAGTTATACAGTTTTGCTTATGTCCCTCTTGGATCTGGCAGTGACTCAATAGTAAAGGGCTAATGGGCCCATTTGACCCCTCCAGGACAATTCTTCCTCAAACACTGAAAGCAGTGTTACACGCAGTCTTAGCATACAATTTTCCAGTGCACCATTGTCTCTCATGCTACTCATTACGGGTTTCTGAAAACTCTCCTAGATGCTTTTTGTCTACAGTTTCAGCTGACTCCTCAGTATTTTAGTGAAGTGTTTTTGTTGATCTTTGTCCCCCCCGGTTCTACAGAACGCGGATCAGAAACTAGATTGCGCTGTCAGTTTTAAGTTTTAAGGTATTAACTTGTGTTAAAGTGCACATGATTTCTTGGAAATTGAACATCAGATGGTGCTGCCAGTTCCCATTGAGCTCCCTTTTTAAATTATATTTCACCTCAAGAGCAAAAGCATAATGGAGAAGATTACATTTGGGTGGTGCCATGGTGTTAAAACCACACAAGGTGCTAAATCCTCAAAGTAACATTGTTACTACTCCTACTTTTTAGCCAACACCGAGATAACATTGTTTATCTAAGAGCTTCCGCTTTTTTTTTAGTACAAAAATTGTGTATTGTAACAGTGCATTGAGTTTTAACAGTTAGAAAGTTATCTCAACTGAAACTAAAACTATTATATCAGAAACATTTTAGTTTTCTTAGTGAATTGAGGAGAAACAATTTCTTTGTCTTGTAGGCGGCTCCCTCAGAATCCTACACATGTTCCATTGGAACAGGAGCCAGAAAAACAGGTTCCAAAGTCTAACTAGTCTTCGTGGTAAAGAGAATAATTACATGTCTACAGGCTTGAATGAGCTGAAATAGGTGTTGTTTCCCACTACTCTGGTTGTGTTTTTATCATTTGGTATTATTAAATATATATATGTATTTATAGAGTGACAACTAGAGACCAATTCGAGTCTAAAATAGAATTATCAGATCAGGACATAGGCCATCAGCTATCATCTTGTGGTTCGCTATCATCACAGTTCAAGCACATGCCCACAGACCGAGCTATGGAAATGCCAGTGACGTCCTGTTCATGTGTTAAATATTTACACATCTGCATACTTGCTGCAGCAAGGGTCACCAACACAAAGCTGTTACCAGCGTTAGTAGTGGAGATCAACACCTAGAAGCTGGGTGTTTGTTCATTTACACACATTGGCGCTGATGCTTTGAAATTTGACTTTCTCCCTAAAGGAAGACGTAAAACTAAACTAATCACAGGAGGATAAGGGAGATGTTATCAGTTCACCATGTTTGGATCCTCCACACAGTATATACCCTGACCTTTTACTGCTGCACTGACAGTTACTCGACTGAGTCCAGGGCATTGTGGTGCACATACACATAGTACATGTGGGTTTCCAAACCGACTTCGCCCACCTGGTTCTCAGTGTTGTTGAGACTAGTATCACTTAAGTTTACTACACGCAGAGATTACTTTTTCAGAGGCCTTGACTACTCTGCCAACAATTTCCTAATTGCAGTAATTATGTAATCAAAACAAGTGCTGTGTAAAGTAGATCAACATTTTTTCTATATGCTTTGCAGAGTTGCAACTACCTGATATTTAATCATCACTGAATTATTTGTAACCCTGATTATTTTCTTGAATTAAGAACCCAAGTTGTAGTGTTCAAATCTTTGTTTCTTTTTGGCGTATTGACAGCCCAAAACTCAAAAAGATTCAATTAACTATAGAGAATGTCTATCGATCAACCAATTATCACGTGTGTTTAGGGAGACACCTAAAAAGGTCAGATAACATTGGAAGGGTCTTGCTTTTGGTTTAAAAAAAGGGCCACAGTAGGAGGGTAGACAAGGCTTTTAGTACCTTTTGGCTTATTATAATAGTGGTAATTTGATTGGCAAGGTAGGTTTGTTCTCATCCAACTGTGCTGACAGCTGGTTCATCCTGGAACAGATGTAATGGAGGCATAATGTAAGTTCAGCCAAAAGGAAGGTGTGTAGCGCATGTTCTAATGGAACATGTGCGTATCCACCGTATAGTAAGTATATAGTGGGTACTGGCACAGGACAATGCAATGTCCCTGCAATGTCACCACATCTCACTGGTAGTCTCACCGCATGTCTAGCTCAAGGACACTTGAGTTGTTGTCCTGTCTCCTAACTTCAATGACCGCTGACATCAACTTTACTGGTACATTCCTACAGCTCCCTCTAAGTCCCCCTTAGGGATGACTGACTGGAAAGCAAAATCTCCTTAAAACGTGCTCAAGGTGCACTTAGAAAGTCCTGGGTAGAGGACGTAAGAGTGTGGGAACATAGAATGTCTACTCTTTTTCAGATTGGTCTGGAAATGCGGTCAAAATTTGCACCAATTTGCACAGAAGCCCTGCTTCTGGCAGGAATATGATATCTTACATCATTTATAATCAAAACAGCAGTCTATCATGTCTCGTAAGCCACTCAGGTGTGACGGCACTCTGAATACTGTTGGTTGGGTGTTCATCAAATTATCTCCAAATGGGAGTAACATATGTAACCACCATGCTGCAAACTCCATGTGTCGCAGAATGATAATTTTTCCAGTTGTTTTTTGTCTATAGAACATTGGAAAACAGTCCAAATGCTCATTGCAGTATTCCAGAGCCAAAGGTGATTAATCAAATGTCCAATTTTGTCTAATATTTAATTCACTGTCATATAGGACTAAGGAAAGCAGCATATTTTCAAAACCTGAAATTATCCATTTTCGATATTGTGGAGTACAAAGCAGCATCACAGATATCTCACAGATTCCTTTAGCCCAACCAGAAGGACAGAACGGTTCAGTTTTCTTCTGAAAAGGCGAAGAATCACCAGAACCAACATGAACCAAAATTTGTGTTTAGTTGATCATCTTAAATATGTATGGGGATATTAGTTTAGGATGAGACTAGCTTGCAGAAGAGCGCCACCTTCTTTGGTGATACGTTATCAATAGACTGGAAATAGGGTTGGGCAACAGGACATAGAAATCAGGACTAAGCTGAAGAGAATAACTGGAGTTTACCGGGTTGCATCGAGTCCACAATGCTACAACATAGCACTGTACAACCTGTTGGTGTATGTGACATTTTATTTTAAATATTTGGATAATGCCACTTTGCACTTTGTGGATTATTGTTTAATCTCGCCCATCTTTCAGTGAGACTCCAGGCTGCTTCATAATGTAGCAAATACATACAAGCAATATTCATACTCTTGTGACAGCCCACCACTCATAAGCTGTCAGCATCACGGCGATCCCCTGTGGATAATATTGCCTTATTTACCACTATGTCCCAGCAGTCATCCTGTCACTCACACTGCATTGTCACAGCAGGAGCCCCTTTGTTTCTGTTCTGCTGCGGTCATCTGCTCCCGTAAGCTGATGCTGGTGTGTAATGCTGCTGTTGTTACTGACTAAGGTTTGCTTTGGTGAAAAGCAAGGACACAACAAGGTCCGTGAGTCTTTCACAGTAACATGGTTGTTGTATTTTGGAATGAGAAGTGGCTGTTGAGGTATTCAGATAACATTTTCAATGCTTTCAGGAGCACAAATATTCGAAGCATTTACCTCCATTATATTAGGATGATGATAGAACTCTTAACCCGTTTTCGGATATGATCCCTGGAAGATGTCTGGAGAATTGGGTCCGGAATTTCTCCGCAATTTGCCTTTCATACATACATCCCCGCAGCATTAAGGTGAGGCGTGGTGCAACAGGCAGAGGCAGGACATAATGTATTTACTCTTCTGCGTAGATCACATGTTTTTGTTTAAAGCACATCGACACCAGCGTCAGCCCTTAGCACCAAAGCTCTCTTTAATCATCGTTGTCTTCTACATGTGTGGCACTGCTTTTTCTTCTGGAGACATTTGTTTTCTTTTTTCCCCCTTTTTGATTCTGTCGCATGTTAGAAACATCACCACTCGTTTGTGGTGAATCCTGCGTAGGATCTCCTGCTGTGTTCCTACATCGGCTCTTCCTGACTTTCTGCAGACTTTTTACACGGGTACTGGCTGAACAGAGTCCCCAGAAAGTATTTTTAGTGTTCTGTAGTGAATTTGGCAGTAAATATTAGCAGTGGTCTTAAGGCAGCATCGTAAGTGGTGAGGTTTCATACAAATCATCCACAGTCAGCCGTGAATGATTCAGTGGAGCACACAAAAGGCCTCTGCTAACTAAAAGAGGAAGTGTTTACTTCCTTGGTTCTTGTTCCTGTAACTGCAGAAATGTCTCATCTACTGTTCATTCCACCTCCCATAGAAGTCAGCACGCATGGGGCCAGGTTGCATTCACAAAACCAACTGCAGTAAGAGCATTGGTCTGATGATCTTATTATATTATACAGCAAATAGAACAAAATATGTTACCCACAGTTTACAGTCTTCTGTTTTAAAGAAACACGATGCAAGATTCGTTCTTGGCTGTACTTGGCCTCCCCCTACAGATTAGATGCGTAATTCACTGTCATAAATATGAAGCAAGTGTGTATTAAATCACATTGAAGTGTTTGGCTAACTTGACAGCTAAACCTTTATCGAGATGGGATTACGTGGCTTCTGATGATTTAATAGAGTTGACAGCTTCACCTACACAGCCCAATGTCAAGCAAGCACAACAGCACAAGACATAGCAAACAAGCAAAGTTAATGTCCTGCATCCTTTGGCCTCTTGGAAATATTGAAATATGCTCCGATAATCACTCTTATATTCTCTTCTTTGTTTTGTCTGACAATGTCCTCTTTGGTTTCTTCAGGGGCTCTGCCATGATGTGCAAACTGCAAGTGGCGAGCTAGTTGTCTCTTATAGCTAGCTGCTAGCTGCGGCTCTGATTGTTGGTGTGACATGTGTCGTAGAGCAGGTTCCAGCACAGTTCAGTTGTATAGTGCAGTTCCAGAAATCCAGGGAGAACTGTGGCAATGACTTGGGGTGGCTGTGGCTGAGGGGTAGAGCAGTCGTCCTCCAACCAAAAGGTCGGTGGCTCGATCCCAGTCTTCCCCATCTGCATTCCGAAGTGTCCTTGGGCAAGATACTGAACCCCAAATGGCCCGTAGAAAAAGTGCTGCTTATAGAGTAGATGCACTGTATGACTGGATGAATGGCAAAAATGTAATGTAAAGCACTTTGATGGGTCATGAAGACTAGAAAAGTGCTATATAAATACAGACCATTTACCGACGTGACATTGTCCCAATTATAAGTCTGTGTATCATCAAAATTGTTTAGAAGTTGTTGTTTTTACGTATAAAAACAGCCTAGTTTTGTTACCTATACTATTGATATAGATCATTCGTAATTCTTTGTCGACTGACTTTTCTCATCGATAACTGCATTACATAGACAATCCCACAGACGCATAGTATTTCCATCTCACTGCTTTGGTAGATCAAAATGCTCAGTATGGGATGCTGATCAGCTCATTATGAGGACAGCAGAAGAGAGAATAGTTTTATGACACATTAAAGACTGTTGAAGTCCATTGAGACCCATTGTTTTTATAACTGAGCAACTGCACAAAGAGAAATTCCATTTGAATTTCAAAATGCTCAGTATTGTTCACTGATGGATCATAAGGGTGTTGTTATGACTTGCGCTGTTTAGGAGTTAAGAACATTTGTGCATTAAAGCCTCATGCCGTAGTGTAAGAAGTTCTCTTTCACACACTCAAGACGGCATCAGTGCTCAATGAAGTTGCTAACATCCTTTTCAGGAGATGCCTCTCTGCTTTCATTTGCGTTTAATTTAGACTTAATTGTGGCAGCAGGTTAGTAAAGTTGTATGGCTCCTGGTGCACCGATAAACAATAGTACCTAGCCACGTGGGCATATGGACATGGGAGTGAGCTCTGTCAAAATGTAAATACTGGAAATAAAATGGCGTAGCCACAAGGAGCCAGGGCTGCTTTTTGCTGGCACATATTCAGTGCGATCCTGCAGAGGTGTTTGCAGGTGAACCCTGGGCACCCGCCACTCATGTATGCTTGGTCCTGGTGTGGTGTTAATGAGCCCATGGAGGGGGTGCTAATTGATTCATTCTCCCCACTCTCATTAACACCTGTTCCCAGGGTAGCATGTATCTCTCCAGGTTCCCCACAGCCTCCCATGTGTCCTCCTCTTTCCTCCCCACCATTGGACTCTGTCAGGGGACAGGTGGCAGGGCGAGTCCTAAACCAAGGCCAGGATCACACACTGAGGTGGAGGAGGACGGGACTGGCCTCTGACATTTTTTGGAGATTTGCTTATTGTATCTGACTTTGTGTGAGCTGTTGATTATGGTGTGTATTAATCCATGTCTCTCTCCCCAACCCCCACCAAACTGTGTTCACAGTATTCGCAGTGTGATGCAGAAGTACCTGGAGGAGAGAGATGAACTGACATTTGACAAAATCTTCAACCAGAAAATTGGTAAGTGTCAACATTTCTTTTATCGCATTAAAGGATTAAAGGAAATGCTGTAGAAAACAGCCCAGGTGTCTTGCTTGCATCTTCCAGGGCTTCCAACCACATGCACTGTGTTTGAGAGTAAAGCAAGTTCGATATCTGTGTTCAACAGTTCAATATAATGTAGTAATAATATTATTGCTGTTATTTTCGTCTTACTCCTCATCCAACACCTGTACTGATTTATCTGTAACAAGCCAATATTTATTGGTCTTGTTCTGGCTCTAATGATTTCTCTTATATTCTTTTAGATTTTAAATGAAATTTTAAATACTGGATGGATTGTTTTGAAAGTCGATGCACACATTAATTTGCAGCCTTGCAGAGCTGCTGCCATAGCTCTAGTCTTTTTAAATGACAGTCATTTTCCAAATTATATTATTTGTAACAAACTAACAATAATTGTCAAAAGGCTGAACTGAAACATGGTTGACGTTTGATTATTGTGCTCTCTGCACGCTGTTGTCTGCTCTTGGTAGACAATGAGACCATGATGGGAGGGAAAGTGCTGCTGTGTAAAATTGCTCAACAACAGCAAGTTGGTTCTGTGTTATTGTAGATAAACATCCCAGATCTGAATCAGGTCCCTCACTGTTTGCATCAAATAGTCTGTTAAATAGATTAGCAGTCTGTAACTTTCTCATGTGTCAGACTTATAATCAGCATTTTGTATCTTCTGCTGTTCATGTCATCTGTAGGCTGTTGCTGCCACCCAGAATTATGTCAGTGCACAAAAGAGTGCATGTCTCCACTAAGATGTTATTTGTTTTTGATTTTTGTGAATAAAAGCAGAATCCAAATGAGTAAAAAAGTATCTTCAGATATGATACGGTTCTCTTCAGTCACAGAATCAAGTGCAGTGTGGTTTTGTTAATGCCAGTGTTGCTGCTAAGTGGAACCTGAGCTGTGCAAATAATGTGCATCCTTGTCTATTGCTATTCGCTCTGCCACATTGATCGCTTGTTGTCAGAGGTTCGGTGTTAACTCTGTTGCTATTGGTCTCAGTGGGATTTTTACCATGCTGCTGGTCCTGACATCCATACCCACAAAGCCAACTGGACAAAAGCCTTCATCACAATCAGCCACTTAAGTTTTAGCCAGACTCAGACTTTTTCTTTATCGTTATTGTTGCTTCAGAGTCATAGAGCACATTGGATAAAAAGTCTTTTCTCACTTTCTCCTGAATGTCAGGGTTTCTGAGCATCAGTATGGTGGTGGTTGCTCAGTAACCTTTCATACAGATACCTGCTGTTGCCTCTCCAGGCAGAGTTCTTGGCTGTGATCATGTGGCGGCTCTGTTTGTATTCCGTGTTAGCACTGTTGATGCAGCAGCTCAGTGCAGAGCGTCATGTCTTCCTCCTGCCCTCCAGACGGTAGCAGCGCCTCTGTGCCGACTCCTCCGAGTGTTTCCATTCTGAGCAGACAGGCTTTGTGCCAGAAGTTGTGGTGTACCAGGGGACCACAGCTGCCCTGCAGGCTTCTGCATGGTTTACTTACTGTTCTAGGTCTCAGCCCCCCCTGTGAGAATAGGCCGCGTTAATTCCCTGCCTCCTCCTCTTTGTCTTCAGTCCTCCCGCTGTCACACTCTCTATATTTTGTCTCTTTATGTTCAGTATCATCACTTCATTTCCTCTTTTCTAATTCATTTTGTGTGTGTGGATGTGGGTGCACACCCTTATGCTATACATCATTGTGAAACTAAATACTTAGCTTTCCAATTATATTGCAACACTTGATGCCAGATGATATATGTTCATTCTCCACAATATGCAGAGGACTAATCACACTATTCTTTTAATGTTTCAATTCTAAAATGTTTGATCAAATCTGGAGCTGAGATGAGATGATTATTGACAAAGAAATGATTAATGGTTTATGTTAGAAAAGACTAACCTTTTGTTTCCACCAAGATTTTGGTTTTTCACACTTGTTGCTGGATAATGATGTTTGTTATTGATTTATTTTGGAATTTTTCAAATTGCATTATTTGGACCAAAGGGTCACTACAGCTAATGATTGGTGCGTAGGGGGAAATCACCAGAGCATCCCCTACTGATAGATGATCGATAAGTCTGCACATTGTTGTTTGTAATAGTAGTAACACTACTAGTATTGATTACTTGCCCTGAACTCATTTAAACATGGGTATAACTGCGGACATAGTGCTCTCTTGTGGAAGGCTTCCACAGTGTTGCACTTAGTTGTTCATAGGACTAGTGCTGCAAATATATGTGTAACAAAGGAAAAAAAGAAGAGCCGAGATCAAATCCCGGATCTTTTCACCTTCGCACAGCTTTTCTCTGCGACCGCACCATTGCTTTGCTTTGCTCTTCTGTTCTCCCTCCTCATCTACTATTGCCTTCTGAGTGCCTGAGCAGGCCCCCGGGTTTCTGCTGGTCATTAGTCCAAGTCTCAGGTCTCATTAGCTTGTCTCCCTAGAAAACACTCGTTACCAGACCAATCAGTGCACCCCTGCTCCTGGGACTGGGACCTGGTAATCAAGAGACTGTTGTCTCCTTCCTAATTCCTGTGATATAGTTTATTGTTATCCATTAATGTTTGATTAATAATAATAATGATTTTGCTCCGATCAATACATAGTGACCCAGGTATCTGTCACTTTTTCCGTCAACATCCAAGCTGTGTTAGCGTTTGTATGGAGCAATCAACTCTGTGGTTGTCTGTTGGGTTAAATACTCCAATTTAAGATGAATTACTATAAGTTTACTTGCATTGCTGCCGATACAGATGCATCTGGAGGTGAACTCAGTTTAATTCTGATCTTCTGGTCTACAGCTTTTTCGTTCAATATGATCAGGTGGTTTTAGCTTTCTGTCGTCTTTATACTGTACAGACCTTTTTAAAATTACACAAACATTGCTAATGATGCATTTTCATAAATATTATTGTAGAAGAATTTGACAATTATTAATGACCATTGAGTCTGAACTCTTCGGAGCAAGGATTTTCTGATCAGTCTCTTAAGACGTAACTAAGAAAGAAAACCCTGTCAATCATTGGCTAGTAAATAAAGAAAACAGTTTGAATTGTCCTCATAATACTGCACAATTCAAGAACAATGCTGTGTCTTTATTGCCATGTCTTCTACTTGCTAAGCCGGTGATGATGTTAACATTTTAGCCTTAGTTTGATTCAGTGACTAGTCATCATGAGCATATGTAAAACCCTTTTACATGGCTCTTGTTTTGAAGGACTAAGATGGCGATGGAGTTGTCTGCCAACTCACAGAGCTACTGTTAATAAGCAAGCTAGCTACAGCTATCATTGTAGTATTTGTTACTGTGACTGGTTTTTAGCTGAGCTTTAACTGTTACGTACACTGTATTTTATACATAGTTTTAAAAAATAGTTTGTAACTATTTAATATGCCCTACATTATTGCTTTTATTTTTTCTGTCATTTGCTTAATTATTAATTAATAACATTTCTATTTACATTTATGAATTACTTTCTCAGTTACTGTGTAATTGTATTGTAATTTGGCCCTCTCTTGAAAGAAAGAGGGCCACCAGCTGAATATTGCGGCTCAAGCCTCCATCCTGCTCTACTGGTTCGTCGTGCTTTTCTCGCTTGGACCATTAACGTAACAACAGATAGATCTGAGAGAGCTTCCGACCACAGACTGTGTTGCATTAGCCAGTGCGGCTTCAAGAAATATTGTAGTTGTGAGGCTGAGAGAGCCTGCATGCTGTACACATTTGAATGACAAAGTAAAAACAGACAACTGTCGAACCACCTGATTTTAAACTGTTTTAAAGTGTAACGACCACATGACCACAACCTGCCCAGGCAGCATTTTACAGACGGATCAACATTTCCAAATGGGACACAATTGGGACCAATTTCATGGGACGGACACTTAAGCTGTTTTCAGACATGACCTACGGGTAAGAGCCCGAGAATTGGCTATGGAGTTTACCCGCAGTTTGCTTTTCACACATGCACAACACAGCGGGAGGTTTTCTCCACAGACACATTAACAAAAGCAACAAATCCTCTGTGTTATTCAGGCGAGTGGTGGAGCAGCCGGGTGCAGCAGACAGAAGCAGGATGTGACATATTAACTCTGCTGCCGAGATCACATGATCATGTTTACAGCACCTTATCACCACAAACTCTCTTGACATCTTCATCTCTGTTCACTGGTAGATATTAGTTTTCTTTTAGTTTTTTTCATTTTTGCGACTGTGGCGTTTTAGAAGTGCCATCACCATGCATGTCTGAAAGAAGCTTTATGTTAAACTCTAAATGCCGCATTCAAATTGTAAAATTTATGGTCATCTGTAGAGTTATTGTGGCAGTTAACCAGAACAGACACTCTTGTGATTTAAATTCATATTGCATTTAAATGGATATTGACCCAAGTCACAGATTATGTGCATTTCAAACAGCTGGATCTGTACAGGGATACATGGGCTCATACAGCTCCAGTGGCTTTGTCTACATTAGATCTCCGTCATGATGGATCGGTTTCTGGTCCTGTCATGCTCTGAGGATTTAGCTTCAGAAGTGGAAGTCAGTTTCAATAAACAGTTGACGAAGCTCGGCAATGCGTTTGCTCGTAGCGTACTTTGTCCTTGAGCTCAACAGGCCTTGTGGACTGTCATGACAACCAAGGTCAGAAAGGAGTGCTGCTGGAATGATTATCTACCTCAAAGGTAGAGAAACTAAAATTTATCTTGTCGTGTCTACAAGTGTGTTAATTGGAATGAATCCAGTCTGACAAATTTGCACATAAACGGTTATTTGTTCCACTTCTACATATCCATCCAGAGAGTGCACTTCAGTGTCTTTGGCAATCCATGAATTCAGCTTCCTGAGGGGGTGAGAGTCAGTGGCCTATTTTTTTAGCCCTTGTCACAAAGCCGAAGAAAGCTGTGTGGAGGAGATCCACCTGTCAGGCTACGAGTGGATTCCTCAGACAAAATCACTTTCAGGCAGGATGACCATCAGAGATTCAGTTTTCTTTATTTGAATGAGTCATACTATTCATATTAAAACCTCAAAGCTGCACTAATCAATATGTTACATCAACAATGGATCATGTAATGTGAAAAAGATTACCCGTAGTGACAGAAAAAGAGGTTGTTTCACATCTTTCATCGTGTCTGCTGGATGTGTGAATAGTGTTAACCAACAAGTTGGTCGTAGCATTATCGGGGGGGGTGTAACATGTCAGTGTTATGATTTGAGCTTGTTCCACTGCCCCCACTCGGCCCAAAAGTCAATGAATTCTGCTTAAAACAGTAATGCACCACGACATTCACTTTTAAAGTGACCTGACTATAAGCAAAGTAATTTTATTAGTACTTCCGCCAAGGAGTGTATGTTTTCATTGTCAGACGGAAGAGTTATGTCTCTAATTATGGTTCTAAGACCTCTGGCTGACCACCTGATGTAATATGTGGGCTTTAATAATACTGACCTGTGTAAATGTCCATATTTTTAAGTTGACACATTAGTTGAAATTAAAAGCTGAAATAAAACAATGAATTAATTGTGTTGATCGCTGGCAAGTGGCCTCGGTATAACCTTGATAAACTACCACAGCTTGTTCTGCTTTTTTACCATAATAACTTGATTGTCCCTTAAATTGGTGAATGGAATTTTACAATAGGTTGACTGAATATAACAAATTATTTCATTTCATTATGATATTATTTGCAGGGGCATGAAATCATTTTTGACGTCATTTTAGGATCAAGTCATCAGGCAGCGTCTCCCCTTTTCAGGCAGAGATAACAGTGAGTCATAGCAGTGAAATAGCATTCATGAAAAACTTTGTTCAGAAACAAACGACCATAGTAATAAAGGAAAATGTGGATAAATGTAGTGTTGGAGGCAGAGAAAGAGAGGATCATTGATAAGGTTATCATCTCTGCCTCTGTCGTACATCTTTCTCTGTTTTTCTTCTTCTTCATTCTTTCCTAGTTTCACCATCTCTCGTCTTTCTCTCACTCTTTGCCTTGGCATTCTCCCTCTCCATCTGTCACACTTCTGGAATGGATGATGGAGAGTTGTGTGTTGCCTAGTAACTGCGGTTGCCATGGGAACCTGACCAGAACTGCTGCATTTGCTTGTCGACGGGGAGAAATGAAATTGATTAAAGGAGGAATAAAATAGGTGATGAGAATCGGAGGGAGGAATCGGAGAGGATGTCTTTAAGGGGGAGCGATAAATGGAGAAACCGAAGGACCATCTCTCCGTTTTCCCTCAGAATGCAGCGTTTTCCAAGAGGCCAGGTTGTGTATGTCAACAGACTGCCCACGCCTCCAGTCCCTCTCACGTCTGTCCACTTATTCATCCCTAATGATTGACACCATCCTCACATCAGATCAATCTGATCGCAGTAGCAGTCACAGTGCAGTGATGAAACATGTCGATTTATTTATTTATTTGTATTATTACTCCCAACAAGTACTAAAATCAGATGATTCTATGTACTGTGTATTTTCACACAGCAGCTGTGTATACTGCTGCCATGTAATGGTAATTTTCTAAAGCCCTGTTTACTCTGGCCGACAACACCCATTAATATGATTACCATGTGGCTTTTGTCTTTAGTGTACAATTTCAATTCATGTATATTCTTTTAATCATAATAACAATAATAAACTTCATTATAGAACATCTGTCTTTCCCAAAATACAGCCCAAAAGCCTTGCAAAATCAAAAAAAGATCATAGTTTAAACAACAAATACTTAAAATACACAGTGATGCAGTAATGTCAATACCTGTAGGATATACAACACTGTAAGGTGTTGTTGAAACATTTTCTTTTCTGTAGCATGTGTTACACCTCCAGCTTCTGTCACTGATGTGTTTTGTCCGGTGATAATTCTGAGACAGTTTATACATACAACATGGCTTTGCCCCCATGCAGTTTTTAATGAAAAGAGAGATCATCAGCACAACTTTATGCAAAGAAAGGGGGGGGGGAGCATAACATAGAATGACAGATGTCTGGAAGACCACATTGTTTGGTCTGTTCTCCAGCGAAGTTCAGTTTAATATCACAACTCAGTCTCAAGACTACAGTTTATACCAAAATGTGTAAGATACCTCTCTTGTAATAATATATAACAAACTGACTACAGTTTATAAATGATTGTGTCGCAGCAGCCCTGGGGGAAATCAGACCTGGGAGTTGCTCAAACCAAAACTTCTGACCTGCCAGTTCATTTCTGACTGAGGAAACACTGATAAGATCTAGAACAACAGACCCAGAACTAGATGGACCTGGTGGTGAGATGGTTTTGTCAACTCAAAAATGGCCTCTTTCTGTCAATATAATAATAAATCATTGTTGATAAACTGACTGAAATTGATAAGTAATCCATTATTGAAGTAACTACCAGTTGTAGAGTATATTATTATATTGCAATGCACAAATGATTGCAGTTTAATTTGGCTCCAAAATCTGTGTTTTCTGGATTAATTGATGCACCTAAACAGTCTATGAAATTTGTACCCAAATATCAATATAGTATTGAATAGGAGAGTGTATTATATATAAGCATATTGTCCCAGTCGCAGTGGATAAAGTCAATTGGTAGTTAATTCTGAAGCAGTCACTTCTATTGACTATATTTTTGCACAAGAACATATGTTGAGTGTGGTCATTGCTCTGGCTTCCCAGGTTAGAGAAGAGTTTGAGTTTTAATTTGGAGTTGGACAATGTTAATTCAGTGGACCTAAATGTCACTTGGGCTGATTAACAAGCAGTACATGATGATGTCTTATTTACCATTTCTCCTTTCGAGACAAATGTCAGTTTTCTGCTTAGTTGCCCACTTTCCAGTCTTTCTCCGACCCACGCTATACTCCCATCTCTGTAGACTTTGGCAACTGGTGTGCATTCTTTTGTAGAAAATGACTGACATCATCAGTTGGTGGCCGCATCACGTATATCACATGTGCAGTGACTAATAGCAATGGTCCCAAATGTGCCTTTACGTGCTGGTGGATGTGATAGAGAATTCTCACATACTAAGTGAAACTCAGCCAACAGTCCTGCAGACACTCTCCATATGTGCGTCCCCTTATTTTTTGTGTCCTGTGTGTCCACTGAGCCAATTAGGTTTAAACCTGACACTGTGTAGTCTTGGTTGAGTGCGTGGAGGGTGTTCTCACCTCTCAGACTAAAATCTCCATGTGTCCATAATTTAATGCAAACTAGTTGCATTAGTTTCATGCAAGTGCAGCGTGTTCACATGATGAGAGCTGTGGTCTTGTTTAGCATATTCAATTCAGCAGTCTTTGTAAACAGTCAAAGTTGTTCCAGGACAAGACATCCGCTTTGAAATTTGTTTTAAGTTTCGCAAACAGTCCCGGGGCGATGGAGTTAAGAGCTGTCGTGAAAGCTCCGCACCTGCCTCATTAAAAGCACTTTCACTGTTTAGTTTCAGTCATTTTCTTTAGCTAAGGACTTCAAACCTGAACCGGTAATGACATTGTATAGCCATAAACAATGTGCCTGGGAAATTAGCCTGCTACAGCTTCTCCGTCCTTTTAATTAGTGTTTGCTAATACCATGGAACATGTGTTCCTGCTCTCCCGTGTGAAGTGCAGAAGCCTGGACAATTGCAAACTGAACGTGATGTTTAATGTTAGTTTTACTTGTCTGAGACATCTGATATTGTCTGTCACACCGGGCCTTACAGCGAAAATTATTAGACATTGATTAGTTGATCGACTGAGGAATTCAGTCTTTCTCAGTCTGTTTTCATTCTCAATCTATTCAAATTTAAAACTGTGCTTTGCATTTGCAAAGTTGAGATGTTTTCCAGTATTTTCCATACACTAAAGAGTAAAAAAAAGTTGAAACATTGTGTTTGCTTAGTCTTCTGATAAATATTTGATGAGAATTTGTTTTTTACTTCAGCTCAGACCTCATGTTCAGGCTGTGGCAACAGGGTTTATCATTATTCAGAGATGTAGTTATTCCAGCTCTTTAGACGGCAGATAACAGACCTCAGGGGAATAAAAACGTACCGTTTACGATGTGTACATATCCAGAAAAAACTGATTGCATGTGAGCTTAATTTATATATGCTCTGGTTTTCAGGTATCAGCCCTCTGAACCCTAATCCGTTTCTGAGTGTTGTCTTCTTTTTTTTTTTGTGCCCCTGTTGCATATTTACCCCTGAAATGTCATAATTTAATGCCTGACGGAAGGAAATGTCACACATGACGTCAACATTATGGGGCGGCTGTGGCTCAGTGGGAACAGTGGGTGTTCCACTGTCAGGGTCAGTGGTTCAATCCTCAGCTCCTCCATTTCGCATGCTTGAGTGTCCGGGGCCAATATACTGAACCCTAAATTGCCCCTCAGAGTTGTGCCGGAAGTGTATGATTGGTGTGTGTGACAGAACATGGGCAGCATATAGCACTGCTGTATGAATGTGTGTGAATGTGACTTGTATAGTAAAGTGCTTTGAGTGGTTGATAAGATTATAAAATCATCATATAAATGCATACCGTTCACCATTCATGAACCAGCAGAAGGCTGAAAATGTAGTTATAGTTTGTATTTGTGATAAATGGTGCAGTTTTGGCTTCCAGCTAGTAGAGTCCATACCTCTGCCGAGGCCCAACAGTCCTCTTATGAAGCTACGAGATCCCAGTCTTTATTTGGATGTGCACCAAATTGCAGACACTCATAGATGCCAGTCCCCTAAACATGTCTGAGGTTTTTCTCATCAAGATCCATGAATTATTCTCCAAGAAATGGACAAAAAATCGTATAATCTTAAAGAAAGTGAAGAAAATGCCTTGATCTGCACCCTGATCTGGGTGTAAAATTGAATCGGTTCTTCTATGACCCATACCATATCCTTCCTCCAATTTTCTTGGTAGACAAATAAACAAAAGCAGAGGGTGTGAACTTTCCTGGAACATGTAAAGCACTGCTGAGTGGCCTAATAATGGCATATCTAAGTATTCCAGATCATTCCTAAGATAACAATATATGTTCCTGGCTAAGATGAGCAGTAACTACACTGTAAATTAAGATATTCAGTCTCGGGTTTGAAAGGACAAAAGCAATGGCAAACAAGAATCACCTGTATGTTTTACATTATAGTGGGTTTATTTATGAAAGTGTGCTAGTGTTATATCAGAAATCCACCCTGTTTCAAGTTCAAATCAAATTGACTGCGGCGATTAGCATCTTTTCACCTGGCGGTGTGGGTCTTCACCCTCTGCTCATGGGTAGCTGCTGTAAGAGGCCAGAGCAAGAGAGCAGCGAGATCGGGAGAATACTTAACATTGTTTGCTAATCCTGATGTTGTGCTTGAATGAATATCCGTCACATTGTGCAGTACATGCACACACACTCCCACACAAACACACTGTGGTCGGCTCGGTGCTGGCTCTCTTCCACCAGTAAAGGTCATTGTATGTATAATGCAGCACAGGCAAGTCTCACATGAGCCTTGAATAAGAAGAAACCTTCTTTTCCCTCTTTTACATAGATTTTATTGTAACAAAATGAAACAAATGGAAATGTTCATTTTCAAAGAACCTTTACAAATGTTGTGAATTCAAGTGAAAATGTATAACTGAAAGACAGAAGTAGTCACTGACCCTAAAAGGTTTAAGTCTCAACCACATTCTCATTTGTATTAGGTGTTTATGAGAGCTGATGTTGACTCAACATTTACATGTGGGACATAAGAGTAAATGAACCAGTGGTGAAAACATGTTTGGTGTGTACTTCCTGAAAGATCAAAAGAAGAAATGAGAAGATCAAGTACATTTCTGAAAGACTCAAATAAGTCTCATGGTGTTGACACATTTCTCTGAAAACACTTGGGCCCGGGTTCCTTGTAAGATCTTCCGGTTTTGATTGTAATCTACTTTTCCACTCAATTTTTCTTTTCACTATACTGTCTGCTTCACTTCTGACAGATTATTGCCATTTTGATTTGGTTTAGAGACTTTTAGAGACTGTTTTTCCAACACCAAACAGATTCACATCATTTTCAGTATCAATGAGTCTGCCAATTTTATTCTGTCTAAAATATCCATCACAAGGTTTTTGTTGTATAGGACTAACAATTAAACTTGCAGATTTTCTATGTTAAACTACAAAAAAAGCAATTTAAAGGCTGAAATTATGCCATTAAAAAAATAATGATTTAATAGATAATCAAACTAGCGATACGTTATGAGACTGAATGTCACAACTGTCATTTATCCTGCCATTCAAGTAAATCTGCTTAGGCAGGTTCAGCCTTCCTGCCCAACAACACTGCACTTGTTGTTGAAGCCTCTGCATCGTTACCCCTGCTGCATCAAAGCATTGTTCTCATTAAAATATAAGAGCTGACTGTTCCATGTCAACCTTACACTCAGGCTACATTCACAATCATGTTTTCATTTTAAAACCAAAATGATCTCTGACCAGGCGAGTTTTTCCAGCTCCGTGTCAGAAATAATCTCCGTCCATACTAACACACTGAAACCACATATCAAATGACCATTCATGTACACTTGGCATGTGCCTGTCAATACAAACAGGAAGCAGATTGTCTACTATGCAGTTGGTTGCTTAGTTACAGAAAAATTTACAAAACAAGCAGCAATGGTGAAAAGTAAGAGCTGGGATGTCTTTTCTTTGACAAAGGTAGAACTGTTACAGTCGGTAAATGTTAGCAACACTTTGCGTTCACCACTGGACGTCACGTTGTGACCGGAATCAAATGTGGATAACTGCATCATCATTTCTGATCGCCAGACCATAGACAATATATAAAGGTTAATGACATGATTGGTTCACTGAAAGTGAAGCCAAAGGGCCTTCATTCAGGGTGAAATGTCATGATTGACAGATGAGACAGACTCGCGTGTGTATCGGTGAGACTGCACAGACTCTGGCTTCAAATGTCGTCTTCAGGACACGATGGCAGAGTTCATAACCTGGATATTTAAGCTTCATTTCTTAAAAGTGGACCATATGGGCCAGACTAAAACACTGCCCTGGAGTTTTCAAACTGAAACAGGGCCAGCAGCGTTTCCAAAGACAATCAGTTGATTAATCCATGAATCATTTGGCAAAAAATTCTTTGATTATTGTTTGTGTTGTTTTAAATAAAACTGCCAACATCCAAAGAAATGTGACCAGATTGTTTCTGTGAAGTCGATACTCATCTGTATCTGAGGAGATCCTGAAATATCAACAGTTATTAATGACTGATGCATTGTTAATGCATCCTGGCCGTAGTTTGAATTTCATCCTTCCTCCAGCAGTCATACCTGCTCCACAGTGAGGCCTAATGCTGCCTGTGATGATGGAAGACAGAGGCAGTTGTCAGAACAAGCCATTTTGCTATTTTTAGGCATTTCAGGTGATCTCACTAATGAGACAAAGCTCAGAGGAACTCATGTCTGATTTGAGCTAGGTGTGTGTGTGTGTGTGTGTGTGTGTGTCTGTGTGTGTGTGTGTGTGTGTGTGTGTCTGTCTGTCGTCTCTGGAAGAGACCATTTGTTGAATTAGCTGGGCAGTGTTGAAGTGTTCAGCGATTAAGGTTAATCCTTGAATCTCTGTGATGTAAGATCTGTCGTTTCCCCCTCTGTCCCTCTCTTAATTCTTCGCTCACACGTTCCGTCCTTGCTGTTTGAAACCTGTGTGTGTGTGTGTGTGTGTGTGTGTGTGTGTGTGTGTGTGTGTGTGTGTGTGTGTGTGTGTGTGTGTGTGTGTGTGTGTGTGTGTGTGTGTGTGTGTGTGTGTGTGTGTGTGTGTGTGTGTGTGTGTGTGTGTGGTTGTCAGTAGCACCCATTCTGCAAACAAGGATGCCCCGTGCACTCAACTGTGTACATATGTGTGGATGCATGTGAGCCCGTTGATTTGTATAAGCCTTTTAGTGTGGGCTTTGGAGCGGAGGGGAAATGATGCATCAAGTCTGGAGGAGCGATAAAGCAGAGGGGAAGACGTGAGAATTTACGATAGCAGACGCAAGGCCCAAAACAAATAGCTTGTGCAACTTAAAACTGAATCAGTGAGCCTACTAAATTGAAGCAAAAGCCACTTTTTCAAAGCAAAGAGGCTGTATGTCATGTAATTAAACAATTATACATTCTCAGAGGGTTGCAGAGGTCTTTGTTTGCCTTGGCTGCAGAAAGAATCAGGTTTAGGCCTTTCATGCCTTTCATACAAATAGAGTATTTTATTTTCTATATTTCTACATTTGCTCACATTTAAAAAGAAACTAACCTGCTTCTGCTTTAATTTGGGGCGCAGGCAGGGATTATTTCCATCATGTGGCAATAATCTTTCGATTAATCTATTAATTGTTTTGTTAGAAAACAGTAAGACAAATTTGTAACAGTTCCATGAAGTCAGAGGGGACAACGCCTCAAGCTTTAGGAATTTTCATGTTTTTGAACTGCCCCCAATATAAAACATACTGATCTTACCATCACATAAGACTTAGATAAAGAGTAAGTTGAATGCAAGGAATGTTTTACATCTTTACTTAATTGATCATCAAAGTAATAATCATCCACTTAACCATTGATCGCCTAATTGTGGCAGCTCTTCTGTTGATACGGACACGACAGTCCTTCCACGTTAACCCGTTGAAATGTTTCACTTAGGGTAATGTAGCTGCTGCTCAAAACCTATTCATTACTCTGTTGCTTTTATTAAGGCTGCAACGAACAGTTAGTTTAATTTCTGACAAATTTTGACTGATTAATAGTTAGGTCTCCTTTTCGGTTTACTATTGACAAGCAGGCGATTCTCACAATTTAGAAGCTTGAAAAGTAACATTTTCTGCATTTTTCCCTGAAAACGTATTTAATTGATTATCAAAATACCTGCAGATTGCTTTTCTGTCAATCAACAGCTAGTATCACCTTTTGTAAGGATTTTCTTGTTAGTGTTAGCTAAGTTATTGTCAATGAATTGAGTTATTATGAGTTGACAAAGTAAAGGTCTTTCAATCTCTGTCAAATTGTGACTTTTGAATGACGATGCTGTTTGATTTCACCAATGTAGTTTTGAAGAATTGTTTTCTAAGATCTTGCTAAGTTTCATTGAAAGAAGCTCAACTCGTTGAACTTTACGTTACAATAAACGTTACTGTGTGAGCTGTTACGGCACAGATCATATCACACTTTCTTTTTGGCAACACAAATACCACAAAAATCAGACAGTAAATATAATTTATTCTTTAGTAGATTAAAACAAGTTTCATCACAATACAATATGTAATAGATTCTTCGGACAATGATCAAATATCTGCAGATATCACAAAATCTGCCACAATTCAATGCGAGTCAGAGGCCGGCGATCAATATGTAACGATATTGCATGCCCGTTTTACACAATCAGGTTATATGAACTCAAAAAAGCATCTGTATGATTTGACAATTTTGAATCTAGCGTTTACTTTAACTCTCCCTTTCTGCTCGGGCAGTCGTCCTGATGCTCCAAGAATCAAATCCACTGGCTGGTCGCGCACCTTCCAACTATTTACACTTGGCGTGCGCTGCGTGCAGCTAAAACATACTCAAACACGGATCAGCTCGAGGCAAGAGACCGTGAACAGGTCCTTCTCTACAGACATCTGTATGATCCATCAAAAATGCTATTAATGAAGGAGCACATAGATTGGTTCAAGATGGCTCCTGGAGGAAGACTAAAGAGACTCTTGGTAAAGACAAGACATTCTGCTAGCAACTGCGGAAAAAGAAGTTCAGGCTAATGATTTAATCTATTGACTGATGAAAAGAAAAATAATTGGCTACTATTTCGGCAATCAATCAATAATTTCTGTCCACTTTAAGCAAATGATGCAGTTGGGAGAATTTACCACATTTCTAGTCATTTGTTGCAATAAAACTGAATACGTTTGGGCTTTGGACAAATGGTCGTGAACAAAAGGACACTTAAAACATCTCCTTGAGCCCTGGTAAATTATTATTTTCATTTTACACCACTAACCGACATTTTACAGACCAAACAACTAATTGATTAATTGAAAAACATTTCCGGCAGCCATACTTCTGGTCTCCTCTTAAGGAGAAAGATGCAAGTTGGCGGGGATTTAGATCGTTCTGACAATCACTTATATTGTTCCTCTCATGTCTTCAAACATCTCTTTGGTCAGGTCAAGTCTGTCGTGCTGCACTCGCAACACGATGTCTGCTAGGGCCATCAGGAAGGTTAGCGGGAATGACGAGACCTGTGATCGGTGTCAAGAGAGATCTTGTTAGCCGTCTATTTTTGCTAATACCTGATGTTAATCAGGTAAAGCCACAGAGCGTAGTATTCCATGGAAACACGAGGTGCGGCTGCGGCTGCTAAGCTCAATGCTCCTGTGTCTCTTGTCTCTGTCCCCTTGATCTTTCTTGTCGCCACATGTAAATATGAGGGGAAATGTTTCAGGCACTAAATAGGAGTCAGGGGATGTCCTCTCGGCCAGCAGCTTATAGCCAATAGTCACAAAAGCAATTACCATGGCAACAGTGCTTCTCATCTCTGCAGGCAGCATGGATGCATTTTTATTCCCTGCTGTCCCGCCTTCCTCTTCCTCAGATAATGTTTCATTGAGCATGGATTTGTGACCTATCATGAGATTTGTATCCATTGTTAGTGTGTTTGAGTGCAACCCAGAGTGTCATTTTCAGCCAATAATGCCTGGTGCCATTTTCTGTTATGTGTGTGTGTGTGTGTGTGTGTCAGTAGCAGCCCTAATAAGACCAAGACAACCTTAATCCATTATTAAGGCTAATACAGTAAATTGAGCTGCCCTTCTTTCGTGTTTATGTGGTGTTACAGCTGTTTACTTCAGTGTGTGTGTGTGTGTGTGTACGTCTGTTGGACACATTAGAGAGGTTAGAGACGTCACAACATCAGAAATTTTGTAGTACCAGTGATACTGAATTTCTACCATTCTCAATATCAAATTCAATTCAACAGCGAAAATATGAATATTGCATACACATACGCGCACACACACATATATCCACATAGTAAGTGTGCAAGCAATAGTTAAGACTGATTCTAACGTCAACCTTTTTGTGAAGTGTTTCCTTTAAAATATTAGTTGTAATCTCACAGACTGAACAGGGATGACAGTCGACCATAATGCTCACTTTCTGAGCTGTTGCTAATAATAAGAGCTCAAACAAGCTAACGTGCGTAATGTGGAACTGGGACACAAAACATGAAAGTCTATACAGAATCTTCTGACATTTATTACAGTGTAACTTTTGTTATTTTCTTTCTAATTGAAGATCTTTTATCGTAGACTTTGCAAGAACTTTTAAATAGCATGTCATTATTCCCACAAATACAAACTGATACATGCTTCTAAATAAATGCAGGTAACTATTTTAAATAAAATGTCATGGCCAACTCCAAAGCCTCACTGCTAACATGCTTAAAAAATATACAGAATACTCTACTTTAATCACAAATTCAGTGTAACCAGCAGGGAGTGTTGGTAAGGCAGTTAACAGCAGTATTGGTCATCTGTCCTCACTGTTTCTCTTTTGTCCTTCAGGCTTCTTACTCTTCAAGGACTTCTGTATGAATGAGATTGACGAGGCTGTGCCACAGCTCAAGTTCTACGAAGAAGTAAGTCTAAAGTGTCCCGTGTGTGCAAGATTAGAAGGCTTCATGGGATGGATGAGAGATTACGCCTGTAATCCACTCATTCCGATTTAGCTCACCCAGGAAGCGCTTTGCGTTGTTTTGTTGCGAACTTTTAAGATGACCCCATGTGTCTCTTTCAGATTAAGGACTACGAGAAGCTGGACTCGGAGGAGGAGAGGTTGAGCCGCAGCCGACAGATTTACGACGGCTATATCATGAAGGAGCTCCTGTCCTGTTCACATGTAAGGACAACAGCCTCAGATCCATGCTGCGTCACTAATGCACTCTGGGTCAAGTGCACATGTGGACACTGACCACACGTGGTGCGATGAGGGGTTTTCTGTCTGCCGTTGGTTAATGCTGCCAACCCGGGAAAATTAAAGCATTAAAATCTCACAATGGAGAAGCTGCAATCAGACAATGTTTCCTTTGAAATTTGACAAATGATTGATTATCAGAATGGTTGTAGATTCACTATCTGCCATTTGACGAGTCTACTTCTAAGTAGAAATCACTCTTTGGTTGAGTTGCTCATGGATGAATGCAACCCATCTCGAAGAGGTTGGGAACAGCTACCAGACAGAATGAACCCTCTACACTTTCTCAACAAAAAAACCCCACACACATTCAAAGCCAGTACATCATACATACATTACATATGTACTTACAGTGCATGATGCAATGATTTCTGGTCACACTGAATTCCATACAATTACACAAAGTACACCGGCAATCAGTAAATATCTATGTTACTTAATGTTATCTTCTTAAATCTACCACGCCCCCCCCCCCCCGCCCCCCCCGGCCTGGGCTGGGTGTTGCAACGTGACTCCACTTCCTGCAACAGTCGTTTCGATTCGATTATATACGTTCTGCAGAGTCCGAAGAGTCAGTGTCAGTTATTTCAGCAGCAGCAATGTGGTAAAGATGTGTGTTGTGGAAACACTGCTCATCATCTTACGCACAAGGATATTAAAATCAGTTTAATAAAGCTTGAAGATTCATCTTTTGTCAGATGAGTCTACATGGTAATGCAGATGTTTCTCCTCGCAGGGCAGATGAGGTCTCCCACCTCTCATCAGGGGTGAAATGATGAATATGCAGCAAAGTGCCTCATATTGAGCGCGTGAACAAAAATGAATTCATGTCGTTTTATGCTAACACACTCGCAGACGTTACGAAGCAGGCAGCAGATAGTTCTGTTATAAGATAGTGATTTGATCCCTCACATACATGGTGGTTCATCAAAACAGTAAAGGCAAAGTACGTTTTTCTGTGTGAGAACAGAAAGACTCCTCTTTCTCCTACAGACATCATAACTTCTCAACTCCTCGCTCTCAGGTGCCAAATATCTCTGCTGAGCATTGTGGTTCTATCTGTAAATGTGCTGTCGTGTCTGAATAGAGCACCGAGCAGCATTTCAACAACAACTCAACTCCGTCTCTGTGACAGAAAGCTGTCTCTTGGGCGGATGAAGCCAGCGCTGGTACAAATTCAGTGTCTGAAAAGGAGCTAAACTCTATAGATGGTAAAAAAGTAGAAAAAGTGGAATTAGTTTGAAGTTACTATTTGAATGTCATGTATTGGAACACAGAGTGATGACTTCGCCTTTCACAGAAGCATCTGAAAGTAGTCCATGCAAATTAACCACAGACCACACTTTTTTTTCTTGTAAAGCTAAGTTAGTGCATGTGCAAGTTATTGAACATCCCCCACTCATGTGCGCACACAAACACACACACACACATATGTATTGGTCCTTCATGGTAGAGGCCTCTCTTACAGTCTTAGTCGTGTTACATTAAACAGAAAAAAACAGAACTGAAATTACTTGTGAAGCTGCATTTTTGAAATGACCCTTTTTCTTTCTCTATTTTCAGCCGTTCTCTAAGAAAGCAGTGGACCATGTGCAGAGTCACTTGGCAAAGAAACAGGTTCCCCCAACTCTCTTCCAGGTAGAAACCTTAAATGAATCTTTTTTTCCTGTCACTGTGCTTTTGGATTCAGATTGAACAACAACAAATACAGAAACTATGATTGCTTGTTTGATGTATTTGTTAATTTTCAAAGAGACAAAATATAAGTTCTGTTTCAAAGCGGACATTGTGACATAATAAATCATGACATGAGCTTATAACGGAGTTCAGCTGCCGCTCAAGTGTTGTTATCTACATCTGAGCTTTTTCTGTGAAGTGAGAGTGTCTCACATGGAAAATGTTATATTCAAAATGATACGGCACAGAAAACAATCTCAGCACAACAAATGGTTTGTGTCAGGGGCCGTGTTCTGACTGACAGTGACTAATTCAAATGATGGTTTTATATTTTTTACTTCAGCTCATTTGAGGGTGTAAATTACACACTCACAGACACACACTTTGCAGGGCTTATTTTTAAACTTCAGTTTCTGTGCTTCGTCAAAATACTATGTTTGTGTCACGGCCTGACAATGTGACAAATTGTTTCATCACAATCTTCATATCAGTCAATTTTAGGATCACATTTTCTTTTAGTTTCTTTTAGCTTTAAATTCCCTATTAGTGGACATTGAACATACAAAAGAAAATCTGTTTACATAAACAAAACCGTTGAGTATAAATTCTAGTAAATCCTGCAGTGTGAAATTTATATCTTGGAACGATACTTTGATCAGTTTTAATCTTCCATTTGTTATTTAGGGTATCAGCAAATTTATGTTTTGGAGTAGAGAATAAAAGTTTATTGCTGCAGTGCATCTTCAGCCCAGGGGCTGGGTCTAATTGCTGGTGATGAGGCTGTAAGTGGTTGTGCTCTGCATAGCAAGTTAATTTGTACAGTGCTTTTCAACAACAAGGCACTTAAATGTACATTACGTAAGACAAATAGAGCCACTAATGCACAGCATGAAGAAAATATGATCATTTGAAGACACATAAACATGATTTTGCAAAGTAAAATAATAAAGTGGATGAAAAATGTGATACATTTAATACAAGATGTAATACAATAGTGTAAGTTGCATGTCTCTTGGTGACCTGGCCCTGTCCGCAGTGTTTCTAGATGGAGCTTTAAGTAGACAAAGTATCTCCACACCACTGACGTTTTGTTACCTCATTTACCCAAAGCAGGTCTTCATCTTCTCTGCTGCTTTTCTATTCAGCTCTTAATACCAACACGGCAGCATGTGGCGTGTTTGTGTGTGCTTTGTTTCTGTGACGTGATTGGCTGCAGACACATTGTCCAGCAACGTGCTCTGTCGACAGTTTGTCAGTTTCTCATTTCCTTCTGGAGGAAATGTTTCTTATAAAAAAAAATCACTCCTTTCGCCCAGCACTAATTCCTAGTTATGTTTTCCAGCTCTATCAACAGTATATTTATACCGCTCATTCTCCGGTTCATTACATATTTAGTGCAGTGCAAAGAATCAGTTGCCAAAAAGCCACCAAGTAAAATAAAATACAGAAGAGAAACAACAGACGTTTTCTTTCAGCAGCAAATCTAGTCAACAAATCCCTCTTTTAAATTCTAACATGGCTTTTGCTCAGTAAAATGATCCCGTGACTGAACTTTCTGTCAGAGATATTACATCAACCTATTTCCTGTATATATTTGTTAGACTTCAGGGTTCCTCAAGTTTTACACTCAGCTGGAACATAGAGGTGTCTGTGTCTGTTCAGTGAGAGTTTCTGTGAAAGGAGTTTGCTTCACAGCAGACGTTTGACAAGGTCGGACCCCAGAAAATGTGTCAGAGGCCGACAACCTGGAGTCCGGTTCAGTCATTATAACAATGCAAAGAAGATATATTCACATACATTTGTCAAGAATTTTTATCACATAGTTACTGAGGCGCCAGAGCAGACGAAACGCTGCAGAGAAACACTGGAGCTGAGCTGTTGTTTATGTGTCTGTCCCCCCCCCTTGCAGCCATACATAGTGGAGATCTGTGACAGCCTGAGAGGGAATATCTTCCAGAAGTTCATTGAGAGGTAAGACCAAGACGTCAGAGGTGGAGGAACTTTCACCGTTCGTTCAACACATCACAGTATATTCACATTTTATTGCCTCTCCTCTTTTTCCCTTAGTGATAAGTTTACTCGCTTTTGCCAGTGGAAGAATGTGGAGCTCAACATTCACGTGAGTACAAGCTTTGACTGCTGCTTTCACACCTGTAGCTTGATTCATGCTGTCCACAAGAGAAGAAGAACTACAGTTCCCTTCATGCTCTTGGGGGATTTTTAACTCTACATTACCTTTGCACACTGACTCTTTCCCACCCCCTTAAAAACATTTCTGCTCCGGACCAAAAAGAAGAAATAAAAACTCACTGCCATCTTTTAGTTCCAGTCCATTTCACATTCACACTGACTTAATATAATTGCGCCAAGAGGTGTAAACATTACGTCACATGGGCTGTCAGGTACCTCATTCACTGGACAACCTTGGTGACTCAACAATGTGTGCTCCAGCAAGTCACACGTGTCAAGTCACCACACCTAAGTGTTTATTTATTTTCTGCGGTGACGCAAAGAGCTCACACAGAAATATTGTGGTGCTCATGGGCGGGAAGAGTCCAGGCTTTGCTCTGGACCTTAAATGTCATAAGTAAGGATGCAAAGGTAGCAACATGAAGCCAGAACACTAATAATATAAAACACGCTCATTTAATAATAACTGACAATAGAGTTCTTAAATGATAGGATGCATTTCAGACACTAGTCATTCCAGAAGTAAAAAGACAATAAAAATATCACAAAATATCTGGTTCTCTGAGGTGGACGTGAATTGCACCTCCCAAGATGCACTTCAGGTTAGAAACCTTCACTTGGACTCTGGTCAGAGATTAGAGGTCAAGTTCAAGGTGAGGCTTGAGGGAATGTCTTCAAATTTGGTACAAACATTCACTTGGACTCAAAGATGAGCTAATTAGATTTTGTTGGTCTAGGTCAAAAGCCCAAGGTCACTTTGACCTCAGAACACATGATTGGCTTTGTGAATGGTATATCTCTGGATCAACTCATGGGCAATCTTTTAAATTTGGCACAAATGTTCACTCAGAGTCACGGATTAAATGATTAGATCTTGGTGGCCAAAGGTCATGGTGACCTCATATGATGAGTCTTGAAATTTTGTTTATATAGATGGAAACTGTGCTGCTTGGCGAAGGCACACAACCACCCTGCAATATTTCCGTCTTTTAAAAATTCTGGGTCATTATTGATCGATTTATCAGCTACCCCCACAGTAGACTCACATGTTCACTCTCACTCCTCCTTCAGCTGACCATGAATGACTTCAGTGTGCATCGGATCATCGGCAGGGGTGG
Source organism: Hippoglossus hippoglossus (assembly GCF_009819705.1). Lineage (NCBI taxonomy): Eukaryota > Metazoa > Chordata > Actinopteri > Pleuronectiformes > Pleuronectidae > Hippoglossus > Hippoglossus hippoglossus. Next base: position 1,750,025 of record NC_047162.1, read on the forward strand.
CTTCGGAGAGGTGTATGGCTGCAGGAAGGCCGACACGGGGAAGATGTAAGAAAAGCTGCACGCACGGTCGATGGATAAGAGTGAAATACAGCTTGGAGGGGAAAAAAACACACAATCATACCGTGGCTGTTTTGTCATTCTAATGTCAGGTATGCCATGAAGTGTTTGGACAAGAAGAGGATCAAGATGAAGCAGGGGGAGACTCTAGCGCTCAATGAGAGAATCATGCTGTCATTAGTCAGCACAGGGGTGAGTGATGCATTACAGTGTTTGAATAGTTCCCATGCCATGCTGCTCCATTATTCTACACGACTAGATTAATTTGAATAAAAAACTTACTTTACTCCTGACTCTCTTTGTCCTTAGGACTGCCCATTCATCGTATGTATGACATACGCCTTTCACACCCCTGACAAGCTGTGCTTCATCCTGGACCTCATGAACGGTAAGGTGACACACACACACACACACACACACACACACACACACACACACACACACACACACACACACACACACACACACACACACACACACACACACACACACACACCAACATACACACACACACATGCACGTTTTGTACTTCTGTCTTAGTGAGGACACTCATTGGCATAATGCATTCCCTAGCCCCTAACCATCTAGACTAAATGCCTTAATCTAAACCTTATTCTAACCCTAACCCTAAAACCCCTTTACACCTCAAACAACCACTTGAAGAAGTGAGGACCGGCCAAAATGTCTCACTCTGTAGGGTCTATGCTTAAAATGGTCCTCACAAGGTACGAGTACAGGATCACACACACACATGCACGCGTCTTCATTAAACTCCGGCCCTACCCAGTGAGTTCTGAGACTGAGTTTTAATCACTGGATGATCTGACAGCGGAATGGTGAGGGCGCTGACTTCAAAGAACACAGATGCCTGGTTTGACCAGTGCTCTTACTGCATGTCATTCCCCCTCTCTCTTTTCCCCATTTCCTGTCTGTCCTCACTGTTCCTGTCAAGTAAAGGCACACATGCCCCCAAAAAATGAAAAGGAAAGAGCGAAAGATTGGATTACTCATCCTGTCGCTGACCAGCCAGTTTCTTAGCTTCATCAGAGGCTCCACTCAGCGTTCCCAGACAGTCTCACAATCAAAGCCTGACTCACCTTTTAAAGTCAAAGCTGAACATCATACAGTGTGCAGTTGTGCTATGAGTACAGTAAGTCGATACATGTTAAAGCTGAGACCCTTGGGTTGGAGAAAAGAGTCATAGAAGGCTTCTGAGTGGTTCTAATTTTCTCCCCTGAGAAGATTACCCCAACTTATTGACAGATATTGATTGGGACATGAGTTGTTGTGAGGTCATGCTTACGCACCTTGTGGTGTATGTGTCTCTTCCTGCCTGTGTGTGTGTGTTTGTGTTTAGGGGGCGACCTGCACTACCATCTGTCTCAGCACGGCGTGTTCAGTGAGAAAGAGATGCGTTTCTACGCGGCTGAAATCATCCTGGGTCTGGAACACATGCACAACCGATTCGTTGTCTACAGAGACCTGAAGGTAAATCTCTCACTCTGTTTCCATTGTCTTCTTTGAAGCTGTATTTTTACTGCAGGAACGTTCCCTCTGAGTTATGACATTTTGCAGTAACTCAGTAACTGTTTTCACCACAGGGACAAGGGTCTAGATGGATGAATATATGCCCATTCATGTTTTCTCTCTCGCCCCCACTTCGCTGTTGATGCTGACATACACACAGACACATGCACACAATACATCTTTAAACTTAGACTTGGTAAAAAAAATTGATTGATGATAATTTCCAAATAAATTAACCAACCAATCAGTTATGAATGTTTGCCAAAAACAACATTGAGCTCCTGTTTAGAACATTTACATCTGCAGTAGGAACCAATGGACTTGGAGCTGAGAGCAATCATTAGTTGCAGCCCTGCTCAGAAGAGATGCTATGTCGTACTTGTGTTGTAGAGAATGTTGTAAATCATGACAGAGAGAGAGGAATGACAAGTGAAATGGAGTAGAACCCTGAACATCACAGTCCACTGATACACCCCCACACGTACTGTTTCAAAGCCATAGATTTAGATCAGCCATGTTTTCAACTGTCCTCTGTTTTTCCTCCAAGTCCCCTGTTTGGACTGGTTGCCATAATAATAGATATATTTTGCTGGAAGTCAGGGAACAGTTTTAGGTCTTTAATAAACAGTGCAGAACAATGCAGATAATACTCAGAGACTGAGTGTTGGAAGGAGAGTGAGTGAGTCACAGTTTGGCCAAACAGCAGAGGATAACCAGGACAGGGGGGCTTTACTTTATTATTTGTATCCACACAGAATTTTCTCCTGTTGAGCGGAAATTGTAACTTAAATTGTGACTCAAACATTGTTTTCTATCCCTGAGATCTTTTCTCTTGTTTTCTCCATGGCTATCACCCTGTCTGTCCCTCTGTGACGATGTGTCTGTGTTCCCCCTCCCAGCCAGCCAATATTCTACTGGATGAACACGGCCATGTTCGTATCTCCGACCTCGGCCTGGCTTGCGACTTCTCCAAGAGGAAACCCCACGCCAGTGTGTAAGTGCTCCTGAAGCTCCTGTTACACAAACAGTTCAAGGCGGGAACGTTAGGCCTTGGATTCCAGAATGACACAATGCCATTTGAAATCACACACTGCGGTGATATGGAGACTTTGTTGGCTTAGTAAAAACCAACCAAGGCAGCATAGTGAGTGGTTAACGGAAATACAACTGGATAAAAGCTTGAGTTAAAACCCATTCTCCCAGGATTTCTCTCTCTCGGAGGGAGATAGAGTGATTTAAATATACCTGCACCAGTCAGTAATTTGAATGACTTCTAAACCACATATGCCTGTTTTGGTAATAAATCCAAATTAAAAATATTACACAAGGCACTGTTTCTACCTGCTCAGTAGAGTGCAGTGTGAGAAGTAGAAGAGAATTTTTCTAACCGGATAGATCTTTCACTACTGTTCTGTTAGCCCGTACAAGAAAGCAGAGGTAAAGCAGCATGTGACTGATCAGGTATCAGAATAAAACCTTTTCCAGCTGTTATTCTACTTTGTCATAACAAACAGCATCAATCATTCCAGGTTGTGGATATTGATTAGGTAAGCTTGATCATCTAAATGTTGATCCAATCAGCCACTGAAACTTAAAACAGTAGTGTTTCTGATCTGATGCACATCTAAAGTCAACTCTTTGTCCTGAAGTGATTCATAGCCGAGCTGATGTTGTGCGCAGGGAGCTCTAATGTTCAAACAGTCGTACCATTCTCTTTCCTCATGTAAACAATGACCCAAGGTTTGAAACTTTCTGTGTCCGTAGCAAGGTCACAGATATTTCTCAGCAAGTAATAGCAATTTTAGAAATCACCATAAGCCAATGCCTGACTGATTGGCTCTTACTTTGTCAAAGGAGCACAATGTAGGAAGGCATAAAGAGCCTCTAGGGCTGCAAAGAAAATGAAACTGTAATTTTATGCCTAAAAAAAAGTTTGTTCCTTAAAGTGTTTTATTTTGTTGGAATACCAAAAATTCATCTTACACTAGATACACTAGATTCAAACTACACTTACATGTATTTTATGAATATATGATTATTTATACTTTAAAGTGTATGAACACGTCTACAATAAAGTAGTTCGAAACCAAACCAAAAAAAAGAAGTGGTATTTCTTGGGCCAGATCAAGTGATTAATGTTGCCTCAGCACTCATTGCGTCATCACGTGTGTTCAACCATTTTGTTAGGGGAAAAAAAGTAGATTCTGCTTTGACAACACTTTTTTACTACATTTTTTTCTCCTTTCCCAGTTTCCAGATCATACACTTCTATTTTAGTTGAGTGAAAAGCTTGTGCGTGGATGGTTACATGCTTTTCCTGCATATTGTGGTGTCTCACAAATCAAGCTTCCGTAATTTGCGAGTAGCAGAAACACCATCCAGAACAACAACTTTTATTACAAGGGACAGGGGAAATGTTTTATTACCAACCTCCTCCCCCTCTAATATGAAGTCTGTCCAAATGAGACTGTCGTGTGTGATTCTGCTCTCGCAGTTGTAAAAAGTAATGAGCGTGTGTTTGACATGAACCTGTTGTGTGTTTGCTGCAGCGGTACTCATGGTTACATGGCTCCAGAGGTTCTTCAGAAGGGGACGGCGTACGACAGCAGCGCCGACTGGTTCTCCTTAGGCTGCATGCTCTTCAAACTCCTCCGAGGGTAAATACTGCATCTTCTCTCTCTGCTCTCCTTTCATCTTTCCTCTTCTGTTTCTCCTCTCTGCTCTTTACTCCCACCACATCCTGACTTCATGTACTGCTTTCAAACCTCTTCTGCCACTCTGAGTAGACCTCTTTGAATCTGCTCTCCCCGTTCTCTGCATCTCTCGCTCGCTCGCTCGTCGTCTGTTTGGTGTGTGTTTGATGTTGTCTGTGTGTGTATGTGTGTGCTTGTTTGATCTCGAGTGTGTAAATGCCAGAGGTCCAGGCCCAGTAGGTCAGAAATCAGGTAAAAGGGGGATGCGCGTGTGTGTGTGTGTGTGTTTCAGAGAGAGAGAGAGAGAGAGAGAGAGAGTGTGAGAGAGAGAGTGTGAGAGATAGAGAGACGGGTTGTTGGCAGGTCTGAGCAAGGAGAAAAAGCGTGTGACGTGTCTTTCCATTGATGTTTGAATCGGTGTGTTTGAACACTGTGTTGGTCTTCACTGAAAGGTTGGCTGTGTGTTTCAACACAATCCTAAAAAATTCCAACGGGAGGAAGACGCACTTTGACTGTACAACAGACTCCGACACAACACTGGTTATAGGTTAGGTTCAGGTTTTCTCAGCACACCATGATCCAACATAAGCTTATTTAAACCATATATATATATATATATTTATACATATATATATATATACATTTATAGGTCTGTAGTTTATAAACGTGTGTGTTCCAATCGAGGGGTAATGATCTCTTCTTTTTTTTTTTTATATTATCTTTGCCACTTTGGAATTACACATGAATTCACTGAAAGCACAGATATCCCAGGTATCCACCAGCACTTAAAGGCAGCATACATTTGTGGATCTGTGTGGAGGTGGAGAAGTGAAGAGCAGGTGAAGAGTCCATGAATGCCACACACAAATGTAACCTGTTACCTTCGAGCGTATCAGGTGATCTGTGCACACACATTTTACCATCCACAAATAAAGTAGTGGTGTGGTCTTGCACTAGTGTTGGTGATAACTGTGACATTTAAAAATGGTTCATTGATGTCATGTTATAATAATACGTACATCACAGTATCATGTAAATCAGGGGTCGGCAAGTAGGTTTGGCTGCAGGACATTTTTTTTCTAATGTAGTAGATGGACCAGAATATGAACAAAGACTAAATCAAGAAATCAGTTTGAAAAATGCCCCTTAAGTCTGTGACAGACTGTTACAATGTTAAGTAAACAGATACACTGTCATCTAATTGTGTTGTGCTGTTAGAATCGAAACATTCCACAGACGTGCATAGCAGAATAACCCTACATTAGTAGTTACACTTGATCTGGATCGTGAGATGCAGATTTAATGGTAATAAGCAGTGAGTAACTCCCTGACATTTGAACCTCTAACCCCACCTGTCACAGAAGAGCAAGAAAGGTTCACAATGACGAGCTTCATTTTAGTCCTTAACTCCAGGAAATTCAGCTATTCCAATGTCTCTGTGTCACTTTGAAATGATTCCTGACAGTGCTACAGGCACTAGCACCCGTGAGTTTTAGCCTGCTTTCCAACACACCAATGCCCGAAGTTGTGAGATCCGAGTCGGCTGCAGGACTGAGCTTGTCCACACAACCCAGGTTATTTTTTCATACACTGCACGTCGGCTATTTTGGAGGTCTGTGAAGCAATCGACACAATTTTCCGATCCAAGTTCACAATTCACAACAATTTTCTTTTGTGAAATGGAAACATGCGTGCGTGTGTTGTGTGTGTGTGTGTGTGTGTGTTTGCAATGCAAGCGAGCAACGTCTGCATGAGTCCATGGTATATGCCCATGTTTAATTGGCTTGGTTATATAGCTGTGGTCTGAAGTGGAGTGATGTGGAGCGGAAAGACGAAAGGATGTGGTGTTTGTACTGTGGTAGTAATAATAATATAATAGTAATAATTCATGTTACCAAAACAACAAAAATAATTAAATAACAATAATGATAACAATAGAATAACAATTGAATAAGATAAATAAGTAATATATACCCTATAATATAGTATAATATAATAGGTATTATAATATATAGTATAATAAAAACCATAATAATAATTAATATGCATCTCTTCAGCGATGAGATGTGGCACCTTCCAATATGGGGAAATAAAAAAAGATGTACCCATCGAAATGATCTGATAGGTCCGATATTTTGCTCCTTCATGAACTTGAGTATGATGGCCTGTTGGAGTAACTGCTGGAAAATGAATCTTTATCCACAAAACTCAACATTCCAGTCAGAAACCTTTGAATACTCTTTAAACTTTCCATGCTTTATCACACACGGTTAAATGGATCCTGGAATAAGTTGTCTGATTACAACCCTAAAGTTGGGATTTTGATGTATTGATTAACGCAACTACCGTCCTCAGCTGTAGAGCGGCGTATGGTGCTCTTTGTGTCTTGGATGCAGAGGCTCATAAATTCGTTGGCTTGATATATGGGCCCCTGAAGGAGTCTTCTCTTGATTGCCTGTAAAAAAAAAAAAAAATCTATGCCAGTGTTTATTGTTCCTTACCTCAACTCACTTTACCTCCCTAAGAAATCTCCAATGTCGCTGCTCTGCTCCCGAAATCGATTCTCCGCATTCAGACAAACAATTTTGCCCCAAACTGCCTCACTGAACGTCTTCCGACCTTCTTAACTAGGAGTTATATTTTCTTCCCGGGCCCTGTACCTGGAGTCCTTCTGCCTTTTAGGGTAACAGACACATTTCTAAATTCTCTTTTAATAACATAGTTATCCAGCTTAATAAGATGATAACAAGAGGTATCACAATGTAATTGTCTTCAGTAGCTATATAACAAAAGTATTTATGGATATAAACAATTATATAATCCATATAATTGTTTTAAATCTTCTGCCTCTCAGTTGTGAAAAAAACATACTGCCCAGCCCTTATCAGTTACATATTAGATATTTGTCATGGTTAAGAAATGAATGATGCTCCTACATGTCAAGTACCTATAGTATTAACATCTCATCTATCCAATAATTTCATCCCATCTGCTGCCATGTTTCTAACACTGCATGCCAAAGAGTAACATTTATAAATTTTTATCCAAAAGCTTTGTGTGTATAAAGCTTCAGAGTCAGTTCTTTTCAGACCCTCTGAAAAGAACTGACTTAACTTGTATGAGACCTATTCACGAGGTGGTGCTAGTTCATAACATATTCAACAGCTATAAAACTGCCACTGAGTTGCTGTTCCTTCAGTAAGAGATCAGAACAGGGCAGAGGAGTCTAGTTCTGGATCAGCCTGGTGGTGGTGGGGGGTTTATACAACACATTCCTGGAGCACACATGCAGGATGCGCTAATGTGCTGCGAAAACTAAAAGAAACAGGGCAGTAGTCATAATAGTCATGTCCCCCCCCCAATGTTTAAATATGGTCAAATTGTCCCCCCAATAAACTGAATTGTAAACAGGCTGATGAATAACAATAATAAAACTGTTGTGCTATGACGACAAGCAAAAGAATTATGGTGTAGTGCAGCTCGTATACTGTTTCTGGCAGCTCTGCATGCGGTTTGTCCAATATCCCTTTTCCACCAACGTGAACCAGGTTCCAGTTCCAGGCTGGTGCTAGTGCTGGTTCGCAGTTGCCTTTCCATAGGCCAGTGTCGTTCAAAGGTCCATGTCATGACGTCACTGCATACGTCTGTATACGGCGCCACTCTTCCATCTAATGCTAGCGCTAACTTTAAGCACAAAAATAAAAACAGCGGCAGATACATCTTCTTTTAATGAGTGTTGCTTGTGGCTTTGCTGTTTTCGAGCATAAACAGACATCCAAACACAACTGGTCAGCATATTTTTGCTGCTCGTCGCGATCGCTAACTAGCTATTGGCTAGTTGCATAAGACGCTGTTCTACTACTTCCGATTTGAGGATGGTGTGCGTGATATTATATATAATACACATAAACATGTTTATATTACCAAGCACACATTAGACTTACATTACAGTATTAAACATTGTTTTAAATAACAAAATACATAAAAATAATGAGTTGTGAGATTTTGGTCCCCCCCCCCCCCCATGTTCACTTCATGACTACGGCCTTGAAAAGAAACCCTAAATATCAGAATAATTAAATGTGACATGTTGGTGTTGTTGCAGACCACCCGATTCATGCCACGTTAGTAAATCTTGGTAAGAATTAACTGAATGTCTGTTGTTAAAATATTATGATTATAATTGGAGCTGCATCGGCGGCTTTGACACAGCTCATGGAGGCAATTATTTTACTTTAAAACCTTCACATTGCATCTAACATTAATTTTGAACCTCCCTGGAGCCAAAACTGAGTCATATTCAAACACAAAGGAAGACTTTTCAATGTAACTTCCCAAGCTCCATTTAGGAGTCAGTGGAAAAGAGGCTCCTTGTAACTTGGTTCAAGATTTAGCCCATGACTAACAGACTCCATGGCAACTTCATACTTCTGTCAGACTTTGATTCAGTTAGTGATACTTCTCTTTGGGCTTTAAAATAAAAGTAGGCACAGTCAGGGCAGTGTCCCAGGTTAAATCGGATCGTATGTCCCTGTCCTGTCAGTAGTCTTTCTTATTAAATTATCTTGTCACCTACTTCTAATAGTAACTATAAATATGACCATTTTTGAAGAATTTTTATTTTCTAAGCTTTTTGAAGTACACAATTTCCTGAAAAAAGGAAAAATGTTCAAAACATATTCAATGATGTGTGGCTTTGCTTAATGTTATAGAGCTAACAGAAAACAAGGAATGACTTAAATATGCACCTAAATGAATCAGGAATTGTGCATAGATGTTGGACATACTATTGGTCTTTCTGTGTAAATTGTGGCTCTTAATCGCCAGCTGTGATCCCATCAAAACATATGCCAACGTAGGAGTACTCGGTAGTACTCACTGCATCATTACACAAGTACTTGGTGGTCATCACTACATCAGTACTTGGTATTAATGGGTCGGACCACGCCCATCTTCAGTGGGATTTCAATAACACACCTGTAAAATGTTGTGACTGCATCTTGCACAGTTGTGACGCAGTCATGGTGACAACATATGTACACACTATCATGTTAAATATGAGGGAAACTACTCCACATGCAGAGTAGATGAGCAGTGAGCAGTGAAGAGACGAATCCCTCCCAATTTTGTTGGACTCTGAATTAAAAGCAGTTTCTGCAGTTTTCCTCCAGTACCGGTTGTTAACGCTCTCAAACTCCCTCAAAGCTCCCAGTCAGCATTTTGACCCGCAGGTGGCTAATTGGCTGATTGCAGTGAGTGTGTGATTTACTCTGGATTTTTCTTCCTCTTGCTGTGCTGCATGTCCAGCTCCCATCCCTCCTCATAATGTCCTTCTTCACCTCACCTCACCCTCCCCTTTCCCATCATCTACATTGTATAGTCAAGAGTGTCAGTATCTGTCTCTTTCTCTCTCTCCCTTCTCCTGCTCAGGCACAGTCCATTCAGACAGCACAAGACCAAAGACAAGCATGAGATTGACCGCATGACCCTCACCATGGTAAGACACATCTACATGCAGCATGTTTGCTACGAGTCAGTGGTACAGCACTGACACAAGGTGTACACAATGGCGGATACATCTGTTGCAAGGAGTCTATGAGTAAACACACTTTAAAGCACATAGGAGTCTTTACTTAGCCCTGAACATATGGGTTTGGCCTGTGTTTACTTTACAGTAATACAAAATGCACACAGATGTTAAATCCCTATGTATACTGTATTGTGTGTGAACAAACACTATAAGGGTACCTGATGCACGCTACTTACAAGACACAGTTGTGTCAGTGTGAGCCACATTCTGGTGCCACTTTTCATCCGTTCTAGCTTCACATCCTTGACAGAGATGAATGTCATTGTTGTGCAAATCTTTGGGTCATCCTTTAGTGTGTCTGCCTGCTACCATTCAACACCCGGCCGTCTGTTTACTTTCCTGTGTCATGGGAAGACACAGGAGATGAAGCATATGACAGATACTCGGCTTAGATAAACTGATCTATCAGCCAAGTTGGAACAGCTAAAGTACACCCCCTGGGTCAAACGGATTTGTAGTCACATTCAGCACAGGTTTGCTCAGGGAGTCAGGGAACTGTGGTCCAGGCATTGTTTAAAAAAGAAAGAATAAAGTAGCTGCATAATGAATTAGTCCCCATCCGCTCAGAAATGTGCCTTGATCCTTTACTGGGATGTTTCAGCTTCACTGTGCAGATTGTGCTCAGCTCAAGTCTCAGTTCATAACCTCGGCGTTTGAGTCCTGGTCTCGTATGCAACATACTTCAATGTGATGTGGAGACCTTGGGGCAGCAAGTCAAAAACAAGGAGATGTGACGTTTCAGGAAGTGTCTGACAGGAAGAATGGAATTTGTGGAAGAATGCACATTGTTAATTAATGTGCTGAAGCATGTCCAGATAAAGAGGCTTTATAGGTTTTGATTACAGCATGACCTGTGCAAAAAGCTGAGATGTGGGATTCATCCAAATTCACCACTTTCTTTCCTGAATGATTTAAAGAAAACCGTGGCAAGTGTGTTTCATAGCCTCTTTTTTTCAATTATATAAAATTATACATAGTAATGAATGATGGCAAGTTTTATAGTTTGCAAGAGGAGAACTGTCACTCTGTAGCAACACCGTGTGCAAGTGTTTTTGCAGCTCCAACAAATCCAGCAGAGTGAGACATCTTAGTGTCAAGTATGGGGGCTATTCTCCAAACTGAACGTTAATATCACTTCAATAAATGAAACTCAAGGACTTTATGTTTTTGAAGCAGAAACTTCAGTGTTTGAAACAAGAAGTTTGTATAAATATAGTCTGTGAGATTAATAAGTCTGCACCAACTGTGTTTAAGTAACACTTAATATAATCATCATTTAAGTAAGGTCAGTTAAGTATGGGGTCAGACTGGCTATGGGAAGAAAGACATTGTTAAAATACTTGGATCAGGGGAAAAAAAGAGTGTGTGTGTGTGTGTGTGTGTGTGTGTGTGTGTGTGTCTTTGTTTTCTTATTAGAAGATTGCAGCACTCCAGGCGTTTTGTGAGACAGTATTCAGTACAAAGTGCATTTAGCTCGTCATTCTCTGTTTAAAGAATATACTGTTGAGATTCTTGATGTCATTGGTCAGATTTGGCAAACACACGAGATGAATAGTGTTCATTGAGCCCACCCAGTGACATATCTCCTCTCGCCCACCCCATTTCTTTCCTCTTCAAATCCAAGCTGGAGTTGTGAAAAGGCGACTCATGTTGGAGCACAGACACATTCACAAAGACAAACTGAACAGGGAATTTTCACCACAGCTTTGCTCCTCTTCACTCTGCGCGCCAGCAGCACTCGTCCATTACGGTGGACGGCGTCAAGAATCTGTGTCCGTTAATGGGTTTTGTCAGGACATGGAACAACTGAGATGGGATAGCTGCACCCTGCGCCCTCATCCACACACACACACACACACACACACACACACACACACACACACACACACACACACACAGGAGCTGTTTGGTTGAGCAGAACCTCCAGACAGAGAAAGTATGATCTTTCATATCACAATAAATCCAGATTAGGATTTTAATCCAGCCACTTACTCTGATTTATCCCCTTAATCCTCGTCGGCGTGTGTGCATGTGTGAGGGAGAGAGACAGTTACAGAGAGGGGGGGGGGCCTTCAACCCAGCCCCGACCAGGCTAAAAATACTGCTCTTTATGTCTTAGTGTTTATTAAACATGATGAATTGTCTCATTACATAAACACGATAGAAGCAGACAGCAGTGAAAAGGCTGAGAAGTGAGCTGCAGGACAGGAAGAGATGGATAGGAGGAGGGATGGAGCAGATCCTGATAGATGGCACATCTGAACTCTGAGACATCTCCACCAAGCTGCTGAGTAAAATCTGTCAGCAAAAAAAAAAAAAATAGAATGAAATAAAAGGGTGGAGGCGGACTAGTGCTGTACTAGAGGTTTTCTGACTGTGACCTTACCAGGGGCCACTGGAGAGCTGAGGGAGGGACAATAAAGGGATAGTTCATCCAAAAATGAAAATTCACTCATTATCTCCTAACCCCTATGCCTATGCCAAAACACTTCTGGAGTGTCAGGGGTAAAATTTGCTCGAGCAGAATCCAATTCAATTAATGTCAAGAGTTAGTCCTACTTCGGACGTAATAAAACAACAGAAAAACCATAAAATGCCTCCATACTGCTCGTGTGGTGTCATCCAAGTGTCCGGAAGCCCCAACATTCATATTCGACTCGAAACAAGGTCATTTACACCAAGTTTTTAGACTAAATGTCTGCTCATAGCTTCCAACAAGGTGCATTCAGGGACCGTCGGAAATGCTATCGTCCGCAACCTAGCCACATCTGGTGAACTTTTAGACTTAAATTACCTCGTTTTGAATATAAATGTCGGGGCTTCCGGACACTTGGTTGACACCACACAAGCAATATGGAGGCATGTTATTTTTTGTGAAAGTGTTTTGTGGGCTCAAACACTTCATCCACCCCCCCATCGGCATAGGGCTGGGTACAAAATTAGTGAATTTTCATTTCTGGGTGAACTATCCCTTTTAAGAAAATGCACTGCCTGAAATGACAGAGATGGATGCTTGCCAGTGTTGTAGATAGTAGTTTTGTCCTGCTTATTAATACGCTCAGCAATTCAGAATGATACCTTACTCAATAGACTCAATGTGACGTTATTTAATGTTGATGATATATCAGATTTTCATTGCAGACAATTGTTGTAGTGTAACTAAATCTATTTACATAAGCTTTTCATGCTGCACGATCAATATGTATTGATAATTATTACATCCCATAAACATGAGCCTTCTTCATTACTTTCATATACAGGTATTTGCCCTGATGGTAGACAGGACTGAAAACCTGTGCCATCTATAGTAATAGATGCAAAGGATGTTGATCTATTTTCAAACTCCCTATTCCTCACTTTCACTCTCTCCCCCTCTTCATCTCTCCCTCTTTCTCCTGCAGAATGTGGAGCTGCCAGACTCTTTCACTGCAGAGCTCAAAGATCTGCTGGAGGGGCTGCTGCAGAGGGATGTGTCCAAGAGGCTCGGCTGCCAGGGCCGAGGGTACGACACACACACACACACACACACACACACACACACACACACACACACACACACACACACACACACACACACAAGGATAAAGTGCACATTAAGCCCCGTCACATCTCAGCGTTCATATCCACGGGCGTGGGAATGAATTCATCAATCAGACAGATTTTGTTAGATGTGCTCATTAAGGCCAAAAACAGTGGGTGGTGTGGTTTACAGCCCAGTGAAATCAGATCGAGACAAGACATCAAGTGATCCGATGGAAGACGAGTTCATAACTAATTTCATCAGCGCTGTCATTTTGCATCAGCTTAGGACTAAACCGGAGTGATGGATCACTGTCTGCACTGGGTATTTGGCTAAATAGCAGGATTGTGAGTTTTTGTCAGAGGGGAAGTCATGTGGTAAACACTGCCACCTAGTGTACAAATTTTAATGAACATTTTTGAACCCCCCCCTCCCTCTCTCTTTCTCGCTATCACACATGTACACATGCAGAGCCCCTGAGGTGAAGGAGCATCAGTTTTTCAAAGGCATTGACTGGCAGCAGGTGTACCTCCAGAAGGTGAGTGAGCTTCATTTTCTTCTTTTCATCATCTTTTGATCTTTGTGCTGCAGGTGTTTTTTTTGTTTTTTTACAGCTAAAATCTTCATTAAGTCGATATTGTGGATACTGAATCCAGTCGAATTTTTTTTACCTCCACCAAGAAGGTTATGATTTTATCAGCGTTTGTTTATTAGCAGGATTACGTAAAAACTAGAGGATGGATTACCACAGACTTGTGGAAAAGGGTCAGGGAAGATCCCATTAAATGTTGGTGTGGATCTGGATCAGGGGATGGACCTAATAATTTTTTTTTTTCAAGACAACACATTTATTGATATTTTAACTGATTTCCCAGCAAATAATTACTTGATCCTGATGGAAAAGAATTAGGCACATTTAGGAGACTTAGATACATATAATTGTGTGCAATTTGGTACTAGATTAAATTTAAGGGAACTATTTGGCCTCGATGAAAGTATGCACTCTTCTGAGTGGTATTCTAGTTTTGTAATAATATGTGTACAAACATACTCCACTTCTGATATAATGAATACGATGCAGCTGACATGATTTATTCTGGAGTCTAACAACTTGACACATCTGAACGAGTAACTTGTTTTAATATAAATTGATCCAAATAAGTTTTTCCAAAATGTTTTTGTCAATATAAATCCAAACAAATTACCTTGATATCTGTATAGGAATGTTCAAAATTAATCTGTTTGGGGTTTGTATTTTCATCCTAATTTCTTCAAAACATGTGTCCAAATGTGCAGTGGCTGTTTGAACAAATGAGAACTGACAAATAATTTCTCTAAATGCTTTTTATCCCTTTGTCAATATAAATATTCCAAACATTTAATGAATGTGTTTTGCACAAATGTTAAAATTTAGAAGGACAAACAAGTTTGAACAAACACATAATTTGTGTTATATGTTAAATTCAACAACACTGTAGAGCAGTTGAAGTCAGCTTTGTTGTGTGTGGAAACAGAACTGAAGACAGCAAACCGCCTCAGTCTTTCCATCAGTTGTCACACTGAAATTCCTCCTGTGCCTCAGTGTGATGCTCTAGTTGTGGACCTTCTCCTGTTACTGAAGAGAATAACATCAGTCCCGCTACAGTACAAAGTACAGTCTGTTGCACTGACACAGATTAAATACATGGGATTAGATCCAACAAATGTACATTTCAACATTTTAAAATATATTCTGTAGAGTTGTATCTTTCTGGTTGCGTTTTATATGGTATGTAAACAGGTAAGCAAAGCCTTAAAATACAGGTTTATCCCATCATAACATCAGATCTGAGTTCATTTTTTATACTTGTATTAGCAATGCTAGGCACAGCAGTGCAGACCTTTCAGACCACCCTCCTACTAAAGTGGATTAATACTCGGATTTAAATGCACGGTCTGAACAAAGCCACAGGAATTTACATCATAGATTTTGATTTATAGTTTGGATTCAAATTTCATGCGTTGATTTCACAAAGGGAAAACATGGCACAAATATATTCACACTTGATCCTAATTCTGTTCTTCTGATTAAGTGCTTTGATGTTCTTTATCTCAAGTAAATTTATCACTGGAGCTATATCCAGTAACTTGTATTTTATCTGGCTACCGATGAGAGGACTGCTGTCACGCAGCCGCCATATTTACCTGATTTATCTGGTGTGACAGGGAGCAGCAGTGGTGTTGAGATAAAGGTTTGCAGTGCAGATGCCTCTGTAAGATGTGACTAACTGAAGAGCAGGGGTTACTCAGTCGCTTCATGCTGTTGTCACAATCAAATAAAAAGCCATAGTCAGTGGTTAAACATTCCGGTCTGGACAACTTTGTTTTACCAAAATGAATGCAGACTTTATGTTTGCTGTGATGGATTAAAAAAACTCTTTTCGAAGTCTTTACCTTGATTTTCCCATTTTACTGTACAGAAATAAACAGAAATCAATGGCTGCCTGTAATGACTCATAAAAAGCAGAACATAAAACGATTGCTATCAAGGTCTTTTAAAGAAAATAATTTATTGTAAACATAAATAAGATGCTGAATCGTACACCTGACGTGTTAGAGATTTACACTGCTCCAAAAAATGAGTCTGTGCTGCATTAGGTCAAGTAATGGTTTCATTTTTAGTGCAACTCTGTACAGCGCTACACTAGTCATTAGTCCATACTGTTGCTATGGTTACCCCACCACTTCAGGGAAGCACTGCTGTGGGACTGTTGTCTGGTTGTGTTGCTCACACTCTCCTGTTTGTCCTCCTGCCACGTCTTCTTTGATTGTCCCTCTCTGAAAATCATGTCTGTGTTCTCTCCCTCTGCCTCCAGTACTCTCCCCCGCTAATCCCCCCCAGGGGAGAGGTGAACGCCGCAGATGCTTTCGACATAGGCTCTTTTGATGAGGAGGACACCAAGGGCATCAAGGTAAAACACTCTCACACATCCCTGTATTACATTTGCTACCCACTTCTCTTCCTCCACAGATGGTTTCTGTGAGTGTCCCATCACTGTAAACAGATGTGTCCTGTATCCCTCTCAGCATTCATTGCTCAAATAATAAAGGGTGTGTGCTCAGCAGCAGGAGAAATCAAATCACCACTGTTATAATAATGTAAATATGGACATTTTCAGTATCTACAAATGAAGCAACTTGATGGAAACCAGAAAAATGACTTTAGTTTACTCACCGTCTGATTTCCACACACTGTACACACCATGCTTTGGGAGACATCTATCAGCTCTTTAGTAAATGCAACACATTGACTACAGGTGAGAATAAGTAGAGTAAAAACACAAATGCAGACCAAGTCAGCTCTTACAGGTGGTGGGGAGTTAAAGTTGTTTTAAATGACGATTTGAGCAATGTTATAATAATAAGATAATATAGAATAATTACACTATCTGCATTTGGATTGGTTCCCTATTAGCCTCACGTTGTGCAATTCTGTCTGACACCAGGCAGGAAACTTGAGGCTCAATTAAGTACGTGTGCCAGTTCACTACAGAAACAAGAAGAGTTGGGCAGTAGCCATTGATGGCTCTCCCAATGTAGTGGACATGGCAGACAGTGGAAAAACCAGAGTGAATGTGGAAAGTCAAAGTCAGAAAGCAGCCCTTCAACGTGGCTGATAGCCAGTCAGACTATGGAGAGAGCGCCAGAACTGGAGAGGGTCCAAACTGACATTTGTTCTCTGCTTTTATCACAGCACTGTTATCAGAGTTTCTAGTTCAAACTGTGATTCTTGCTATTTTGTTTTCCTGCTTTGGGCTGTAGCCAGACTGATAGTCGTGTAGCGATGTCGTAATCAGCCAACAGTATACTAATACTAAATCTTACAGCCTCTCAGTAGTGAGGCTTTGCTGCTTTTCTTTGTCTAATATCATTTTCATAAATTGCAAATCTTTGAGTTGGAGGGAATTGAAACACACATTTCCCCCAGCTTTTCCTCATTTTATTTTATTTAATCGAATAATCAGAAAGACTTCAGCAGGTTAATCAAGAATAAAAAAAGATGAGACAAATGAGAATTAAATTGCCAGTGTCCCAACCCTTAAAAAAACAGCAAAGAATATAAGCTTATATGAAATTCTTGCTGTTTCTTGATTGAAATTAGGAGAACAGAAGTTCCCTTATACTGGACATTAGTGACATTTAGTTCAGAATGACCTTCCTGTTGGTTACCATCAAATTATACTGGAGTTAGAACAAGTCTCTTGTATCTATTGGTTGATCAACAGCTTCTCAAATGTGAAGATTTTCAGCTGTTTCTCTGTCATAATTGATAGTTAACTGAAAGACTTCTGGTTTTGGACTGATGAGGAATATGAAACAAAACATTTAAATACATCACCACGGGAAAGTATAGGGGTAGGTTTCACTGAAATAATCAGCAGATTCCTCAATAATAAAAATGTACCTAGTTAAGGCCCACAGTGAGAACAGACAAAGCTGCTGTCAGTGATAAATCGAATTTTTAGGTTTGTGATTTTTGTTTTTTATCTTTCAAAAATGATCATCCAATCTGAAACTCTTATACACACTGTTCACCACCGATAAGCCTCGCACCAGATTTACAGTATGAATCACATCAGTGTCCAATTTCCCATTATCCAAAGAAAGACAGGAAACCAGATCATTGAGCTGCTTCCTTTCCTAAGAAACAAGCGGTCCATACTCTTTAGAATAAACCTTTTAACGGTTACCACAGAAAACGCTGCAGCCTGCTGGCTCCCATGTGGCAGCTATAGAAGCTGTTACAACAACCCAAGACTGCAAGTACTTCCTGGTTTGTTTTCTGATCCCCTGCATGTGCAAGCATTTCACAAAGATGTCGTTCAGACAGCCGTCGCTGCACTGACTTTACCTTCCTGAATCACGGGATGTTGATGAGCTCTCGATCCTTTCACTCTCGCTTTAGATTCTGAAGCAACGGATAGTTTGAAATTAATCAATTCAACACATCATGTAATGTAGTTGTTTCTTCCCTGGGATTTTCTTCCTCCCTCATTTACATTAATGTGGCTGCAATTTCAGTTATTCTTCCTCTGACACCACAGTGCAGGGAAATAAAAGGCACACGCGCCTGTTGAGGTGTCCCTGGACAGCGTTCGTCTTTAACATAGCAGCAATGACAGACATAACTGCGGTGTAGTACGAGAGCATCAAGATGGAGGAGGGAAAGTGCACAGCTCTGGTCCCTTGATGTTAATGCAGTCAGAACAAAATGACTGTTTCTGTGTGAAAGTGAAAGCGGAGCAGGGAGTTTCTTAAAGAGACAGTTAAGGTTTACAGCAGCATCTCTGAACCAGTTTTACACTGAGAGGTGCTTTTAATATTTGAGTGATCTAGATGAGCAGAATAAAATACCTTAGCCTTCATGAAGGTAGTGAAGCGTCAAGAAATGTCAGCTCCAGGCAGCAGGTAATGAATGTGTTTACTCAGTGTTGACTCTTTCACATGACAACACTAGGTGTAATCTACAAATATATGTTAAAAGTGTTTCAAGGTGTTGCTTGATTTGTTTTTGGAGACTGTTTACTTTCCTGCCAAAGTCAGATAACCTTCCTGTAATTTTTGTAAATGAGCTCTGTATCTATTACCAGGCGACAATATTTAATCCTCAGAGTTCAGACACCACTGAACGTCCTGCTCTCTGTACCTGTCTGTTTATGCTCCAGTTGCTGGACAGTGACCAGGAGCTGTACAAGAACTTTCCTCTGGTCATTTCGGAGCGCTGGCAGCAGGAGGTGGCAGAGACGGTCTACGAGGCCGTCAACTCGGACACGGACAAGAGCGAGGCTCGCAAGAGGGCTAAGAACAAGCAGCTGGGCCACGAGGAGGGTAATTATAATAGGCAGGAAATGACAAGATGACTGATTTTAACACACAAACACAGCAGCAGAAGTTCTGACCGTGTGTATCTGTGCAGACTACGCCCTGGGTAAAGACTGCATAATGCACGGCTACATGTTGAAGCTGGGGAACCCATTCCTAACTCAGTGGCAGCGTCGATACTTCTATCTCTTCCCAAATCGTGTGGAGTGGAGGGGGGAGGGCGAGTCGCGGGTGAGTATTCCTCATAGCACATACGTTTCCTCGCATGTCCATGTCCACGTTCTTGTGTGCGAGTTCGATATCTGTCTGTCTGTCCTGAAGCGATGACGTTGTGTTACTGCTCATTTTTCTGTCGGTGTATGAATGTTGTCTGTCTGTCTCTGTCCTGATTCCACACTTGAAGGGCAACTGGCTAAAACATTTTAAAAAGCAGAGCGACGGGGTGAGTGTTTAAACACCAGGTCCTGGCCCCTGCTGTGTCCCCAGAGTCCCCGCTGTAGAGAATAGTCCACCTACCTGCTTCAGACTCAATAGAGAGTTTCAGTCTTTATGGCCTCATCAAACTGCTGCAAGTAGCTGAACTAAAAGGAGAGCCCCCCTGAGAGGCGTTCGAGTGCTGGACCTCTGTTTGGGTGCAGAGCTGGTTCCAAGTCTTTAGAACCTGTGTTAACCCTTTGAACCCCAACTAACACAAGAATCAACTCAGTATCTTTGACATTGGTTCAGAATTTCACACGGAACAGATTTTAATGTTACTGCTCAAACATTCATATTAAGTTTTGTTTTTAGTGTTGATACATAAAAACTGCACTGAACCTACGTCACATGCCACTTTTCAAGTTTGACCAAAACAAATTGTTTCATGTAGAAATAGATCTGATATTTCTGTAAAAACCTGTGGACATAAATACCTAGAGTATGTGCAGGACCACTGACTTGACATGTGAGGGCATTTTCAAACAGCTAAACTAATCCTGGTATTCCACGTTCACTTTGGTTGATGGATCCAGGTCATGAGTTTTATGTCTTGTCAAAAGTTAAACTGCTGCACAGAGGTTAATATTTATCTTTTACTGCCCTTGAAAATAATTTGAACTTAATTACCAGGTAGAACTTTTTATTTTAAAGGCCCCATATAGTGTAAAATACATTTTCCGGGCTTCTACTATCCGCAGTTACTTGAAGGGGGTCAGTAGGGACCCTCAAAGTATGAAAACCCTAACCCACTCCGCGGACTTTTTCACTCAGTGCATTCTAAGAAATATGTTATTGAAACGGGTCGTTTCTTACTTCCTCCCCCGTATGAGTCATATGGGTTCGCACTTGTCACTCAGCCCCACCCAGCCGGTACCAGCCCAGTCTCCGAAACCACGTTTTTTTGTTTCTAATTGAGTTTCGCTGCTAAATTTCCTCACTGTTTTGTATTGTACAGTGTGACAAATAAGATCTTGAATCTTAAATCATGAACTATAGAAATAGATAATTCATGTTCCAAAGTATTTCCAGAGCCCTCTGACTACACATGGCCTAATACCTACAGTCATTGCCATAAGGGAGTAAGGTCCTTGCCTTTGGTTCAAAGGGTTAACAGCATTTTTAACACTAAGAATTTAATTGAGACCATGCAGGTCTTTTGTATTGCACAGTTCTCAAGCTGTGACTGTGGCTACATCCACACTACTACATTTTAGCTTTAAAAGTCATCACTTTTGCTTTGGTTCGCTTGCTCTCTCCACACTACTCTGGAGTTTTCAAATGCCTAAAAAGGATAACATTGAATTACTGGCCCAAGTTTAGTTTGAAAACTCCAGCTCTGCATTGTAGTCTGGATAGTCACCAATGGAAAGAATGACACAGTCACCTGTATTCGCTTCCTGATTGGTCCTATAGGGTCACAGCTTCACCAGCAGTGAAGGCAAAGTGTTGTTTACATTAACTGTCAGTAACAGTTCCACCTCGTCGTTGGTCCAAGAAATGAAATCCCTGTTCTTACTTTTCACCATGGATGTTCCTCATTTCTACCATTTTCTGTAACTTAGCAACAGACTGCAGAGTAGACAATCTGCTTCCTGTTTACATCTTCACGCACAAACCCAGTGTACATGAATGGTCATGTGACGTACGGACAGGAATTATTACTGATACAGAGCTAAAACTCTCATATGGAAAGGGACCGTTGTGGTTTGAAAATGCTGTTTCAAACCAACACGCATTAGTGTGTGGCTGTAGCCTGTGTGTTACAGCTGTGTGAGATTATTATTATTATTGTTCCAGGATATTACCGGACTTGTTTTTGCCTTCAAATCTAAAGCATCATCCCCACGGCTCTGCAGTAACTGTTGTTCACTCAACTGGAAGCCAACTGTGCAACTGTAGTCTCTCAGCTTCGGCCCTAATGCATCATTATCTGTGTTCTGCTCTGTGCGCTTTCCCTTTGCTAATTTTATATTGGCCAATTTTGTTCACAGCAAAACCTGCTGACGATGGAGCAGATAGTGACGGTGGAGGAAACGCAGATTAAAGACAAGAAATGTATCCTGCTGCGCATCAAAGGAGGGAAGCAGTTTGTGCTGCAGTGTGAGGTAGGACTGCTTTTATTTCCCAACCCGCGTCGACAGGATGAAGACAGAGAGCTGATCCCTTGATTTGATTTTATCTTTTGTTCTGTGTGCAGAGTGATCCCGAGTTTGTGCAGTGGAAGAAAGAGCTGACCGAAGCGTTCACAGAAGCCCAGAAGCTGCTGCGTCGTGCCCCAAAAGTCATCGGGAAAGGGCGGACTGGAGTGGTGGAGCTCTCCAAACCTCCCCTCACGCACCGCAATAGCAATGGCCTGTGAATACACATACACCAACATATACACACACATATATATATATAAATACACAGAACACACACACACTTACACACAAACACACACTGCAATCCACCTCCCTCCCTTCCCCCCTCCTCATCAGCCACAGGACATTTGCTCTGACACCTTCCCACCGATCGCCCACGACGCCTCGCAGTGTGTCAGCGGAGCATGCCCACCAGCCTCTTGCAGAACGCACACTTTCAACATGACGACCAATCATGAGCACGATATCGTTTTTTTTCTGCCATGGGACCTTGCCAGTCATGGAGAGGGAGAAAGGACAAGGCAAGGAGAGAGACAACATTCAGGAGGACCCTGCACGTGAAGAACCTCTGCATTAAAGTGACTTGGATGTAACGCTCCTCTCTTTCTCTTTATCACTCCCCTCCCCTTGTCCCCCCCCACCACTACCCACCTTACTAGGTTTGAATCAGGTGAATTCGTAACCAGGACCCGCAGTAGCCTGACAGACTCCTCAAAAAGCCCACGGAGCTAAAGCTCTGATTACTGTCGCTCAGCTGAGATGAGACCAGGCTTTACTGGGGAATGTATTTCTGCGAGAGAGAGAAAAAAAGGCTGCTCCACTGGTTCTTCTCATCCCTCCCTCTAACCATTTCTCCCTGCATTATTACATTAAGTGCATAAAGTGCCAACATCAATATTTACTTCAGTCACCTGAGCACCCAGAAGGACCTGCTCTGTGGCAGATGCCCCCCCCCCCACTCAATCCAGACACACAGAGGAGGGGGGGTTTGCAGCAGTAGTGGGGATGGTTGATCATTCCAGTGCAGACAACCGGAAGTACAAGGACCACAGACTCTTTCAGATTGGCTCTTGTACAGCCAGTTACCATAGAGACTGATATTTCATTGGCTGACAAACGGCAGCCGGTTGCTATGGGAAACCATGAAGACTGGTATACATGGGAATTGGTAACCACAGACAACGGTATAACTATTGTGTATGAAGGCTACACTTGCAGAGAAAGAGATGATAGCATATGTAGGGGAGGGAGGGGGTGAGGAAGAGTGTATATAAACAACCCTTTCTCTGTGCATCTCCAGTGTTCTAGTCTAAGGTGTTTGCATTATCGGGCACTTCTGTGTCTGCCTGTTTGTGAATCTGTCCTGGCTTTTAGGGAAGAGGAAGAGGCTTGTTTTCCTGCTGGGAGGGGGAGGTTGGGTGGGGGAGGGAGGTTGGGGACAGGCAGAAGCGTGACAGCTTTCAGTCACTGGCATCGCTGCATTAGCTCAGTTGGACTGTGTGTGTGTTTGAATACGAGGAGGGGAAATCCTCTTAAGGGTCAAACAACACGCTCTGTGTTCGTGCACGGCAGCGTGCGCCTCATGTCTCCATCTCAGCGGCAAGTGGAAGTAACGGTTTACCTTGCCGCTCACACACAGTCGCCATCGTAGGTTTACGATTGCAGTCGGTCTGTTGTGGAAGGTGCGGTTGCAGTGAGGGAAATAAAGAGGAAGAGCTGAAACTAATTAAAGGAGTAATCCACCTTCAAACAGACCAAACACAACGATGTTAGCGGCATTTCAGGTGTTTTTTTCTTTTCTTTTCTTCTTTTCTCGAAAACTAGTTTTTGCGCTCGTTCCTTCAACCTGCCTCATCTGCATATATTCCTGTATTGGTTGAATTGGCCTACATTTCCCACAATGCCTGTGGACAGCAGCTAGAGTCGTTTGTCCTTCTAGGAAAAGAGTGAAAAGGTTTTTTCCAGGAGAAAAACCAAGAAACATTATGTTGAGCTGGTCTGTGGATTAATCTGCCCTTCCTTTTCTACATCTATATTTAATGGTTCTATAAACTAGCAAATTCCTGTTATAATACCTCACAATCTGGTGAGATGTATTCATAAATCCCCAGAAATACTGTTTACAATCACATGTGACAAAAAATCTGCATCAAATCTGGAGTTTACTGTTCATATTCTAAGAAAAGGGAGCATCCACCACACCAGTGTTTCTCTATAGCCAGGAAGGTTCAGGTGAAGGTAAAGCTCCTGCTGTGTGACTCAGAAAACAAAAGTCGGTGTGACGTCGCTGTTGCAACGAGCTTAAATCGCCGCTCTGACCATAATGGATGCATGTTAGTGTGACGTCAGCCTGCTCACATGAAGAAAACACACCAACAGCAGCAGTGTTTCAGGACTTTTCCTCGGTCTTTCTCTATGATCTTACTCTCCTGAATGGGACACAGCTCAGATTGGGTGAAACCTTTTTTTGTCTTTCCTTCTAATTATCGGGAGCTTTCACGGTTTCACCCGCATTGTTGTCAACCTCATTGAAGTTTGTACACGGAGGGCAGAAACGCGCACAACCGTAGTGCTGAAGAACACACAGCAGAGCAGTGGGAACAGGAACTAGTGTCTTTATAAATTTCAGGGTTATTTTTTTTTTTCATGCAGTACAGTGTCCTTGTCTGTGATGTCCATGCATTTCCACAGCTGTGATGTATGACCTGCAGTAGGAAAAGGGTTGATTAGGGGTGCATTGTGATTATTATTTTCTTTGTAGCCTTTACCAGTCAGGGGGAGATATTATGATCTTATAGAGAAATTTTGTCACCTCTCAAGGTGTCTTTTATTTTTGTAAACCAAAATGGTTTTTATTGTTTTCATTGAAATGTATGTTGTTGCACCTTTTTAGCCCAATGTGTTACTTAATAGTTGTTAAATGTGCCAAATAACTGTTGCTGATTGAGTGGAACCAATGGGAAGCCTCGTTTTCTCAACTTTTGACCCTTCTCACAATGGACATGGCAGAGGTGTAGATGAAAAGTTAAAAAATTAAAACACACAAATACATATACACACACACACATAAACTTTGCGGTGGGATTTTTGAAGGGTACAAAACTGTGACCAAACATTTTCTGGAGAAGAGGAGTGTTTTTTTGTGTTTGCACGCTTTTTGGCTTTCCACCATGTTGCCATTGGGACTCGCATTGACACGCATACACTCACACACACGACACACACACATCGCTCAGCTCTACTCCCAACCTGCTCCTGAAGAGTTTTCTTTCACACTGTATGTATATCACGTGAGTGTAAGAGCATACCTGTGCGTCATTATCGCTTTGTATGTTCATCCGGTGGAATTTCTTATTTTTTCTTGTCATACACAGATTCTCAGCACACGCTAACACACACAAGACAATTTTAAAAGGTTGGCATATAGGTGAAAAAAAATCAAAGTATATATAAATATATGTGTATATGAAATGACAAAATGCTCTAGGTTTATTTAAAAGATTTAATGTAGAAAACAAAATGAACTTGTTCAGGGGAGGTCGGGTTTTTTTTTTTTTTTTTGATGTGAGTATAATTGTTTGTGGTGAAGACTTCAGCTCGAATCTTGCACATAAAGACTTTAGATATTGTACCTGCGAGTTCCAGATGATTATTTTTGTTTGAATACCGGACTCTTTGCTCTTTCATATTTATTGCGTGTGTGGGGAGCTCTCTCTCTCTCCTCCACGTGTTGGAGCTCTCAGCTGAGAGCTCGCTGTAGAAAATCCTCCGATTTGCGCCCATCAGAAACCCTTTGTTTTGTTTTTCATATGCCACAGACAAACACAAATACTACTGGCTTTGGGTTGTTATTATTACCATTAAGGTTATGATAATACTGATATATAATTGATAATATTATTCAATGATTATTAGTAAATTTATTTTATTTCAAAGATTTGTTTTGTTTTTTTGCGACAGATAGGAAGTTACGTGTTGGACTGCTTGTAAAAACAGTTCATGAATAAAAATCCTTTTTCCGTGTTGCCTTCTGTCACATTTGCTTTGCTGTGTATCAACGTTTTATTCTGGTCATATTATGGCCAGATTTTTTTCTCTAATTATGATTTTCGATATGCTCAAAAGTTCATCACAAAGTTCACCTCAACTAGCTTGACCAAAACAATCTCAATTTAAAGCAGCATTATTTAACTATTTTACTTTAAAATAACATCTTCAACATCCTGTGGATGTCGCACTGAGCTGTAACAGGGAGACTGGTTGCTCTCACATTTAAGAGTCAGTTGTTCCGGACAGAGTGGGCACATTGATGATGTTTCTAACAAACGACACACAAAACTGAAAGAAGCAAAAAGAAAACAAAAAACCTCAGAATAACAAAGAGGTGTCGTACACGGTGAAGAAGCAGATGAAGATGTCAATTTTGAAAGACGAGATTTGAAAGCTTTTGGCAATAAGGGCTGATGGTGGTCTCCATTTGCTGTGAAAGACATAAGAAATAGCATGTGATTTACACAGTGGAATTTGTACGGTATCTCCTGCGTCCTCTATCCAGACGTCGCCCCTCGCCTGAACGCTCCTTCTTCATTGTTCATGTGTGAAAGGCAAACCACAGAGAAACTCTGGACCCTGAAAACGGCTTTACTGAGTGAGAGGCAGTGACTCAAACTTCCTGGCAAGTTTAATAGTAACGTTGATCTGTCAATGAGTCAAAAAGACTACAAGCCGGTGAACATGAAAACCGCTGAACTGCTCCAACCCTGAGCCCCACAGAATGAATCACCTCTTGTGGCTGCAGAGGGCGCTGCTGCTCAGTAGAACTTTCTTTGTGGTTCACTTACTTGCTGTCTGTAGCCGTCAGTCATATCATGCATGGGATGTACTAGAAGTAAAAGAGAGAGGAAGAAAATAAAGAAAGAAAATACTGTATATGAAACCAAAACATCTACTTAACACGTACGTCAGCATCCATCATCACTACTGCAGGGGAACTCCATCAGCCAGTGAAGAGTGTGACAGGGAGAAAGCTCTGGACTTCTAATACCGTGAACCCTGAAAATGTTACTTTGACAAAAGATTCCCAACTCAAGGTCCACCTCCTTGCACCATATCATATGATAGATTTCAATTATGAACTTTCATTCTTGAAGCCAACATCCACCCAGAGTCCTAACAGATCCATCTCTATGACAACTGAGCCAACTCCATCCAATGATGAAAGCCCTGTGAAAAAAGACCTCTGGAGTCATACTCTGTGTTGTCTTTTACTACTTCTTGTTTGTTTTGGTTTAGAAGATCATCAAGTTTGTACCTTTTTTTTAAAGTTTCGGTTTAACAAAACGATCACTTCAGTCTGTTGGCCTGTTTGCAGACGATGAACAGAACCTGCATCCTGAACTTCGGATCCTGCTCCTCAGAAAGTATGTAATTATTGTAAATATTCTTTTCATGGAGTAACATGAATTAAAGTTTAAACCAATAGAGCAGCAGAGCAGCAATTTGCCAATTCACCTTTAACTGATGTTCCTGTTAAGTAAATCCCTGATTTTAGCTGCAGTTGTGCAGATGGCAGTGTTGTTCACTTCCCCACTTTTACTTACTAATACTCATTCTATTGCATATAACCACACACTAATTGTGATGCAGTTTCTATAATAGACGACCAAGATATTTACAGGTATATGGACAGTGAACAGCCTGTGTTCACCCTGCATCAGTCTCCACATCCCATCAAAGAAAGACAGCAACATTTCCTTCTTAATACTGATTTGGGTTTTTTGTTTTCTGGACCTCTTCTGTTTATTTAGTTGAACAGTCTGCTCTGAGAATTCCTCATTTTGTCACTTCTCTAGTGTGAACACACAGAAGCTGCTCAGGACAAGCGCTGAATGCAGTGTGGATGTGGGTCACTTTATTCTCGTGGCTCGGTGAAACGTCCTTAGAGCTGTGCGCTCCGTTTGGCTTAGTGGTTCAGCTTCACAATTATTATAAATGTGCCTATTATTTATCTTCGTGCATAGGATTGCAAAAATCAACACCTTATTCCAGCCCACTGGTTGCACTGGAGTTGAAGCTCCAGTGTGTAGGATTAATCTGTCTATCAGTAGAAATGTAATGTACTGTTTTCATTAGTGTATAAAAACCTGAAACTAAGAATTGTTGTCTTTTGACAGCCTCAGAATGAGTCCACCATGTTTCTACAGTAACTCTGAATGGACAAAACAAACAAACACTACAGAGGGTCTTACATATTTTAATTTGACTTGGAGGCCACTGTCCGTTCTGCTAGATGTCACTAAATCTAATATACTGAACCTTTAATGGGGACTTGCTTTGAACAAGGCACATACTCGTTGTAGGTGGGGGTGTCAGCAGGGGCTTAACTGCACTTGTGTTAGACCCCTGGGGCCCCAAACGGGGGGATCCAGCCATTCTGTCCAGTATAGGCACCACAGGCCAAAAACAACCACAGATCCACTGGCTCACTGTGTCTGAGTCAAAGCTACATTGGTCTCTAGTACATTTGTTTTCAGATTTTTTTTAATTTCCAGGCCTGTCGGTCTCAGTGTGTTGTTGCTGTTTGGCACAGGAAAGAAGAGAGCCAGTGGACTGTGTGGTTTGTGTTCACCTTGTTTGATGAAAACAGCTCCCTGCTGCATCTGGAAACACTGAGGCTGAACTAATAGTTGAAGCTAAAAAAAAAATGAGAACCAATGTCAGCAGAGACCCACAGCTCTGTGGAGCTGCTGAGCTGGGTCACTCTGAGGTGACGCCTAGAAAAATGTTACATAAGAAAAATAGAATTTAGCTTTTGACCTCTTTCGCTTGGAAAAAAAACAAATCAAGCTTCATCTACCACAAACAGTGTTTATCTAACTTCAAATTGATTGGTTTGTTAAGTTGATTGTGTTTGTCTTGCACCAGGCAGACTCCATTAGCCTGCTTTGGGCTTATTGATGTTTGGTCCCATCTCATTGCACCACTAAACAAGATCCCCCCCCCCCTGTACAGTTTCCAGTTTTGGGCTCAGAGCTGTTCATGGATCAGATAAAGAGGGAAAACGTCACATATTAGATCAGTTCACTGTTTGTTTCCCTTTTCCAACTCACACTATAAACTTAAAGAAGTATTTATTATTGTAATGTCCCCAACTTTAACCAGACCTTAAAATTAAAAGTTTTTTAACTCTTCAGATTTCACAGCCCTTGTTTCAACCAAACAAGCAATAATCAATTACAAACACATTTTGTGCAACTTCTGTGGCGGACATACCTCTCCCCTCACAAACAACTGAAAAGCCAAAGGAGACTTGAATCAGGAGAGTTTTCATTTTTCAGGGTTGTGTGAAGATTTGAGTCCACTACAAACCAAAACACACCTGAAGTTGCTCTACCAAAGTCAGAGTGTCCCACATGTGTAATTCAAGAGGCTCAGGAGGTAGAGCGGGGTGTCCACTAACCAGAGGGTCAGTGATTCGATCACAGTCTCCACAATTCCATGCACTGGAGTGTCCTTGGACAAGACGCTGAACTCCAAAATGCATTGTATGAATGTGTGTGTTAATGGGTGAATGGAAAAACTGTTGGTCATCGAGACGCTAGAAAAGTGCTATATAATATAAATACCTTTCATCCAAACCACGATCTTTCACCAACCGAGTCGTTCTTGTGTCAGAACCAAACCTTCATCACAATTAGTTGTGACTATGTTGTCTCGTCATAACAAGTCTTCTTATTTCAACCAATGTTCTTCTCTCTATTTGAGTGCATGTTTTGACTTTTAGTGCAGTAGTGACCCCTCCTGGTTGTTCTGCAGCAGTAATTGCAGGGAAGTTAATGAGAAGAGATAGAGATTCTCCCTCCCCACCCACACACACACACACACACACACACACACACACACACACACACAGCCCCACTCCAATTCATGCACAGAATGAATGATTGGGTAAATAAAACAGGAAAAAAAGAAATCATAAAACCACGAAATTTATAAAATGCTAAAAAAAGAGGATCTATTGAAGTGTATCAAATAGTATTGAAATAGCTTAAAGGGATAGTTCACTGAAAAATGAAAATGTACTCATTATCTTTTCACCACTATGCTGATGGAGGAGTGAGTGAAGTCTTTTGATTCCATAAAACACTTCTGTAGTTTCAGGGGTAAGCAGCGTTGCAGCCAAATCCAATACAATTGAAGTAAACAGGACCCCTTCTTCAAATGTAAAAAAAAAACATAACACACCTCCATACTGCTCGTGTGCTGTCATCGAAATGTCGACATTCATATTCGACTCAAAACAACATCATTTACACCATGTTTAAAGCATAAAAGTCCTCTGATATCCTCCTCAGAGGCACGTTCACGCTGGAAAAGCACACATACTCTCGCCCAAGGGCGCTATGCCTTTAAGATATATGGATAAATAAAATCCAACGCTACAGACTACAAAGGTAGGTCTTGTGTTTCATTTTTTTGTTTGTCCGTCCGTCCATTCTCATGAGCACAATATCTCTGCAACACCTTGAGGCACTGTCTCCACAACTGGCAAAAATGCTCATTTTGACTCAAAGATGAACCGATCAGAAAAGGGTTGAGGTCACCGTGACCTCAGGACACAATGATGAGGTTACCTGCTGGTGGCGCTACAGGAAAAGTCAGAGGTTCACCAAAGTCAGTGGGATTAAACAGATGAGTGCCATAAATATCTGAGGCAGATTTCATGACAATCCGTACAGTGGTTGTTGAGGTAGGAGAGCTGCACTGAGCCCCTAACAAACATTTCCATCACTCTGTGATTCTCCCCGGTCCTCACAGACACCAGGAGGCTCCTCCTCCTCCTCCTCCCCCCTCGCCCCCAGCTGGAGCTGTCCATCAAACTGGACAGCTGACGCGGTGCAGATCTGCACATGTGCACTTGTGTCCTCTGTGGGGGAACAGCCGGTGTCTGCTGTCAACCCCCCACGTCACCTCACCCCCCCCCACCCCACCCCCCCCCCTACATTCACACACCTCAAGAAACAAGTTTGAGTTAATGTTAAAAACAAGGGCTTTGTCTGAAATATGGATTGTTTCATGTTTCCTTGATGCGTCTCACTTCTCAGTCATTCAGTGTCCACCAGGTCTCCAAACAGGGACTTCTCACCCTCCTCCCCCCCGTGCCTGCAGATATTTATAGAGGAATCGTCTGTCAACCATGTCCTGTTGCTTATCAGAGTGTGTGTGGCTGCAGAGCCCCGTGTGTCACTCTATTTCTGACTATTGCTCCATGCCCCACTCAGTCTGTCTTGCCCGGTGTGTGAATCAGTGGTGGTGTTTGTGTGACAGCCGGACTCTCACTTGGCCTCACAGGATTTGCAGTTACCCACCTGGATCTTTGAGCCATTTCTTTGTTGAAGGTATGCTGTTGTGTCTTCTGTGTGTTGTTTGACGGTCCAGTGTGCATTGACCATTAGAGATTTTAATGACATTCTCCAGGTTTTATTTATAGATGGCTTGTCTGAGAGAGGGGCCTGACCGGGCCTGTGTGGAACATTAACGGGTGTGATATGACATCGGCCTCAGACAGACTATAACACCGTCTTTTGATTTTTCTGTCCAAGGAAAGTTGTGAATATGTCTATTCCTGTGTGGGATCTACGGTGGCCTATAAAACAAGTACTGTTGGTCATTCAGGGACTGTAGTAGAACTATTTGGGTTTGATTCAGAGTTTCACCTGAGTTGGGAAAAGTATAAATCTGATGGATTAAGATTCAACTTAATATTATATATTGTTGTTGTTGTTGTTGTCTCAGTGTCTCTCAAAGTAGTCACCAAGTTGTTTACAGGCACTGACACAACCAGTCACCTTATGTGGTGCTGGGTGTAGTGTGTGATCTACAACAGGGTGTCATAATAGTGACATTTTAAAAAATCATTGTGCTTTATGTGCAGATTACAATTCTTTTAAAAAACAGCACAACTATCTGGAAACAAAGCCATGGAGTAATTTTAACATTTAACAAAACACAACAACAAGATTGTAAATACTGATGAACCCTTTTCGTAATCGGAATTAATCTGAAATGATTGATGTTATGTTGTGTTTTGTTTTGTAAAATATTGTTGCGTTTTCTGGAATGTTGTGTTGAATGAAAGACAATTTTAGCAATGGTTTGTTACAAAAATAATTAGAAAAGTTTATGGCAGAATGAAAGCACAACGTCCTATGTTTGATATTGCAGATAACTTTACACAATTGTTAGGTATAAATTGAAAAGAAGAAGCCCAGGAATAGACCTCTGGGGTGCACCACAAGCAGGACCGGCCCATGCAATTCTGCCACCCTAGGCGAAAAATAATTATACTGCCCCTCTATTTGCAACGTACCATACCAGCAACATCACACAAATGCCAATATGCCACACACATAAAGTGCTAGTGCACTAGATCTCTATTGCAATCTACTGCAAGGCTATTGTGCTCAAAGTGCCAACGGTATTACATTTTGCATAACACAATATCCGGGCATTTTGATCCATATCATGAGTCATGGCAGCAAATATATTTATTTTCCAAATAATCCAATTTCTTCTCCTCAAACTTAATAATACCAGTGCAAATCTCTCCTATACACCACTTTCTCATGTGCATCAAACACACATGCAGGAAATGTGCGCAAGCAAATCTCATCAGCAACTTAAACAACGACAAGAGAGCAAACCAAGCTCACCTTTCAGAAGTGTACGCGTTCATCGCTGCAACAGTCTTAACTGCATCCTCAATTTCGATTCTCTGTGCCAGTTCATGTTCTATGGAGATCATTGACACTCCATCAAGTCTGTCTTGTTTCATTGTACTGCGGAGGTAGTTTCAGCTTTGAGAAACTGCGTGTGAGAAGCACTCATAATGCTATAAAAGCATTTGGGAAAACTTGAGTGCATCTAGTGGTTAAGTTCCAGCTTCTAGACGTCTACTCAAAGCAGTCAACTCTGCAAAAGGTTCTTGCCCATCAACATCTCTGGAGTCGCCGTGTGTCAGGGATTATTCCTGTGCTATGCACTCTTTGAGAACGTTGTCGGTAGTTGTGCTAGCAGTCTCTTGGCTCGGTGGTTCATTATCTTTGCTAACACTCCCTGGATCAATACATTTTTAAATAACGAACCCCTCTGTTTTTGGAACGCTTGCTCCTTCAATAGTCGCCTTTTTTTATATTCGCAGCCAAATACCTTCGGTCATTAAGACATATTGTAGCCTCCTTTCGAAGATTTTTTTTTCTCAAAGACAATCTCTGGACCTACATATGAGTCTGAAATAAAGTTAAATTGAATCGACCACTGGCTCGACAGAGATGGGGACGGAAGGCTGCTTTCCCTCTGTACTGTGGAGTCATGGTATAGCACAATGACATTGCCATTCATCCAATGGAAATTGAAAAGCTTTCGCGTATTAATCAAAAGCTCAGTGATTCAGGCTACTAGCAGTGGTCTGTAGGCAACCCTGCCAGGATGCTTTGTTATAAGAGGAGCAGTTCAGTTCAGCAACCTCACTGCTGTGCATCGTGTATCTTCAAAGAGGGGGAGACGCGACGTGAAATTACATGAAAATACAGGATTATCGTGCATAAATCAGCAATAACGATGTAATGTTAGCATGCTAGCTAGCGATAAATCTGCAGGTGTAACGGTAGCGATTTATTTAAGGTTGTTGTGAAAAAAATAACCATAATACATTGAAACAATATTAAACTAAGATGTTAAAATCCTGATCATAATTTCTAAATCCTTATGAATGGAGAAAATATTTGTATAGCTCCCATCTTGCCGATGATACCCAAGGCATTCTGGCATTCCATCCCAACAAGAATCGGGACACCACTCCATATTGTATGTTTGCCCGGTAGGGAGAAGGGAGGAAATGGGATTGAGCCTTATTGCGGAAAATCTAAATGTGTTTTTGAGTTATTTCATATTCCGTAAAAAATTTCTGATATGCCCACTCTTTAGTAACTGCTCAATACCAAACCAGCTGGTAAACAAATTGGAGCATTTGCTGGCTAAAGAGCCAGATCTTTTTTTCAGTGGTTGGTGAAAACCAAACTGCGAGAAATATATTAGGGCCCAGTTTAATTAAAAAATGTTCTACCAATTGAAATGCTTTTTTGAGGGTCTAAACGAAAACGTTTATGTCTGAAATGTGTCTTACCCACGGGCGTGGCTATCTTACTTGACTATGCCCCTTGCCCGTAGCGTGTATCACCTAGATGCATGAAAATTGGACACACCACATCATGTCACAATGTACAAAAACAGTCATAGCCTAAATCCAACAATAAGCTAAGGGCCCTTTGTGACTGTATGTTCACAAACTCGTCCCACAGACTGAATCAGACGGGCGATGGTCAGGATGGATCAATCAAGTCCAGTATTCCTTCTTTTGTATCTCTGTGTTTGGTCTCCACCTCCTCCTAAGGGAAGTATCTGGCTCTTTAGCTGCTAAATGCTCCACTTTGTTCACCAGCTGGTCTTTAGCTGTGTTTCTATGCTGTTTGCTGCTGAGCAGGTAAAGTACACTTTGGATTTTTACAATTGGTTGTCTAAAAACAGATGTCTGCTGCAACTGTTGACGTTTTTTGAATGTGTGGAGTGGAACCAAAAACTGATAATGTTCTGTAGAGCTGAGTCGAACAGCAAAAACTATGATAATGCTCTGTGAGTTTGTCACTAGGTGGGTTTGTATCAACCTGATTTGATGTCTATTTTCACTTTCTGCGTAAAACCTGAGAAGAAAAAAAAACTTAAATCTACAACATAAAATTGTTCATGCTTACAGGAGGTGGAAGAGGTTTAGTAGTGATGAAAGAAAAATGTGGCTTAGTGCAATGGAAACATTTTAAATGAATAAAAACTGACGTCCATGAAGCTTGTGACCTAAACGTCACTTCCAGTGATGAGACTAAAACATCAGATGTATGTGGAGCGATTAAGTGCCTGGAACCTTCTTCAAATTAATACATCTTCATTTTTGGGTGAACTATCCCTTTAATTTAAATTTTCTGTAGGAAATGTTTTTTTATAATATTTAAGATATTGTGCTATATTTGGATGGAAATATCCCCTTACATTATTGATCAACTGTTAACGTAGATATAGATTCATGCAGCTAAAAGCTACATCCTGACACTGTATTTGTATATTTATACTTTATCAGAACCCCATTTAATCAGGATTTACATTGGAAGCTTCCTGTGTAACATTGTGGAGACACAGCTCATAAAATTGTAACCGATGACATCAAAACAAAATGAAAAACAAAGGAAATGTCAGCATGTGACCTCTCGACCTGTTAACTGAGGGATGAGGAGACAGTTTCTTAAAAGATAATGACGCCTCAACAGACAGAACGTGACAGCCAGACGTCTCAGTAATGGGAAACTGTAAATTACCAGGACGTGTGTGTTTGTATGATAACTCGGCTTCTCCCTGACTGATGTGATCTTATGCAATGATATTTTCTTTCTGAGTTTTTTTCTTACAATCTCCATGTTGAAAGGCAGATCTGACACTTTTCATCATTTACCTGGCTGCTGGATTAAGAGAGAAAGAGAGGGGGGGGGGGGCTTCATATGTCTATCTATCTGTCCCTTTCTTCACTTTCAACTATCTCTCCCCTTTGTCAGGTTTTGTGTCTTTCTCTGTGCACACACACACACCACCACCATCACCCCCGCCGATCTGAGATCCCAGCTGGCTGACATCCCTGTGACCCCCACCCCCTGCACACCCAACCCTGAGCCACCCTCCACCACCCCACCCCCTGTGCAGCCATGGCCCTGTCTTCACGTTTAAAACTGTGGGAGAAGAAGGGAGGTGCAGATTTGTTGCATGCGGTGTTCATTCAACATGTACTACTGACTCTGTGTGTGTGGTGCGTATAGAATGTAGCTTTGAATTTGTTGTGAGTGGACTCTAACCCTGAATGATCATGACATCATCGGCTGTGGCTGAGGGGTACAGCGGTCGTAGTCATAGATATTGAATGCACTAATTAGAAGTCACTTTGGATATAAGCGTCAGCTAAATAATATGTAAAGTAAATGTGAGCTAATGACATGTCACTGTGAAGTCTGCATGCTTTGAATGGTGTATTAGTCATCCTGCATGTCTACTGGTTTGACTTTGAGCTTTCTAAAACTTCACCCCTTCACTGATATAAAGGCTGAAGCTGCTAGGAGCTAATATTCAATACTTTGTGCCATCAATCAAGTCCTCCCTTCAGAATTTGACTTTGAACAACTGTAAGTGTCCTGTACTTTTCCACATTTCACATTATTCCACTACATTTATCACCAGAGGAGAAGGAAACACTCGGATCCTTTAATTAAGCAAAAGCCCCAATACAACATGTTAAAATACTGCATTACATGTAAAAGTCCAGCAAAATGCACCGAAGGTATAAAAAGTAAAAGTAATAAGTCTCCTGATTGGCAATAATAGATGTTAATCCTGCGTCATTGATGCTTCAGCGGCATTTCACTGTTGTAGCTGCTTCAGGTGCAGGAGCTGCTCTTCTGGCCTTACAGGCTGCTCTTGCCGCTTGACAGCCACCGTGGCAGAGCTATTACTGCATTGTCTGTTGTGCATGGATAGAATCACCACTCAAAAGGTTTGGTGATGTCCCCCCCCAAAATACTGTTTTAAACATGTACTTATATCCAATGTTCAACAACATGATTGGCTTGATGTTTCCCGTTTGGCTGTTATAAAGCAGAGGATTGGCTTACTGGGGGAAGGGGCGAGGCTTGGTGTTATGGACTTCTTCTAGTGGTTTGTCTTTCTCATATAACATTATTACTTTATGTAGTTTCATATTTTCATATTTTACTAATAAAGGTTTACCTTTAGCTCATCAGATGTTTTCTTTCATGTAACTGGTAACTTAATATCTAGATGTGCCACAATAGTTTTTGTTGAATTGATTTCTCTATTGGAAAAAAAATCATCAGGAACACAACTTGATTATTAATTATTTATCATTACAAGCCCAAAGAAATAGTCTCTTATTCTAATGCCCCAAGTGAAGATTTTCTGATTTTCTTTGTGACAGTAAATCTGAATATCTTGATACATTATCACCTTGTAACATTGATATGAAAAATTTTAGCTGCCTTAAATATCCATACTTTTACATTTGTAAAGAGTTTTTAGATCGTAATACTAAAGATTTGTGTTCAATATACAAGT
Source organism: Hippoglossus hippoglossus (assembly GCF_009819705.1). Classification (NCBI taxonomy): domain Eukaryota; kingdom Metazoa; phylum Chordata; class Actinopteri; order Pleuronectiformes; family Pleuronectidae; genus Hippoglossus; species Hippoglossus hippoglossus. The sequence goes on from NC_047162.1 coordinate 1,787,114, forward strand.
ACAGCTGTTCTACTGGAAAGGTTTTACTTGGTGGAATTGCTATTTTTACAACAATTCCCCAATGAAGTACTTACTACCTAAAATAATGTGACATTCATTGGATAATGGTAAACATTTAAAAAACGTTCAACAGGAAAAGACAGAGCAAGAATATTTTTTCAGTTTACTTATAGTTTTACTCAAAGTAAAGAGTATGAATAATTCTTCCATCATTGTTTTGAACTACTCCTGAGACAGATGAGTATACAAACAAATCCGGTAGTTGAGTTTAGTTCACAGCCTGCTCATGTCTGTGTTAAGGCAACATAACCCTCCAACAGTCAAAATGTAATAATTAGGCATGACTCAGGCTGATTCGTCTCCAGGTTTTCTCCTGATTGCATATTGTAGCTTGTCAAAGAATGTGAAACAGCTGTCCTGCTGACCTTTATTCTGTTCCCTATTGTGTCAGGCGCTGATAGCTATTAGTTAAATGTCAGGCCTCTGGCCACCTTTCTAGTTTGGCACTTCTGGTTCCCTCATGATTCTCGTCATAGCCACTGACTCATAGTTCCTCCTAAAGCTGAGAGCGCACATGATGGAAACCGCATTAAAATCTACTCAAATAAAGCTGGAGACACTAACTCAGTCTTTGACAATGAAAATAATACGTGAAGCGACCTGCCTGTTTCTAGCTGAGCATTGAAGACAGTCAGTGATAATAAAGTTTCAGATTTACACGTGTATTTGGTGACTGTGCAGAATCGACTCAAGAGTTCATCTCATTTAGCCGTGCAGGAAGGTTCATGTCCCCGTTTTGAGACATCTGTGTGCAGCATGTCAGGTGGTTCTGTTTTGATTGTGGTCACACTGAAGCCGTCTTCAGTCGCTCTTATGATCACAAACTCTCTTGACATCCTTGTCACAGGTCTTCTACCTGTGGGAGGCTCTCACTCAGACATTTGCATTCACACATACACCTCATCTGGAGAGACTGCAGATCTCTGGATTTCAATGCATGTCTGAAAGGAGCTTTAGATAAAAGAAGCACTAGTAAAAGTTAGTGTTAAATATGGTATGGTATGGTATATATGATAAATTGATATAAAATGTTATCACTTTATTATCTAGATTTCTTTTTGAAAATGTGTCATAATTTGTCATAGAATGTGTCATGATTATTGAGATATGGCCAAAAAAACTTCTATATTTCTCCCTCGTGTTCCTGAGATATTAAGTTCAAATCGTCCTTAAAAGAAAGCAGGATGTACATAAATGTTTAGTAAATAAATATTTGATATCACCTGGGAGCATGGCTACACAAGTTTAATGCCAGAGCCAGGAACCTCAAAGACAAATAAATCCAAACCTGGACAAATACAACCACAACCACCTGCAATGATGGAGACCACAGCAGTTACTGTAATGTGTGTAATCAGATCCCACAATGATCCTGTCTAATTGCATTCACCACTCATTCAAACCACAGATAAAGGAGGAGAACGAGCCGGTGGCCGTGGCCGTCCCTCCACCACCTCTGTCAGCGCTGCCGGGCGGATTCCTCAAACAGCTGGTCAGGGATTCAGAGAAGGAGACCAAATACAAGGAGCCAGAGGTCAAAGACGACAGAGCCGTGAGTGACTCCTCTTTTGTTTCCCTTCACATCAGCTCTGAGCTTCGTAAAAATACAACCTGACATTTTGGTAAATGTGCTTATTTGCTCAGTTGCCAAGCGTTAGACTATTAGATTGATACCTTTCAAGAATGGAGAGTCATTCTAGCTTAGCATAATGATTGTAGGGAAAATAGCTAGAGTGGCTCTGACCAAAGATAACAAATCCCCTCTCCCCGACCACCACATTTAGCCCACACCCCACATTCCACACATCCTAAATCCGGCCCACATACCACATGAAATGAAGGCATTAGGGCGGTCCGCTCCTGTTTGCCAGATCTGGGCCACAATTAAGCCACAGCAATAAACCACACTTCAACCAAAGGTGGCCCGAATTTGTTTGGTGCTATTTGGGCCATAATCACCATTTACCTCATGGGCCACTTTAGTCTCACATCCAAATTACAACTTGCCTAGAGCTCTGTATTTTTGCCAAAAGAGGCCCACATTTGTTTTGGGACATTTGATATTTTACAGATGGGCTTTCCCATTATTTTTGTTCAGGCCATAAGAAGGCCAGAAGTGCTGCATCACCCTCATCTGTTTGCTAGCTGGTATCCTGTTAGTTTTTTTTAACCAGATTTCCAAACATTCAGATATGGGACATGCTATCCCTTGTAGTGTGTTAGCTGCCAAATAAATTCTATGTTAAATTACCTTAAAAACACTGTTGGAGTAGCTTAATGTTTCTGTTAGCACTATAAAACCATGTTGAACATCTATCCATCATCTTTACCGCTAATCCTTTAATTGGGTGAGAGGTGTGGGGTACATCCTGGACAGCCACCCTCGAATGGAACTCATGAACTAGTCGTAACTACAGTATATGGGAAGACACCATAGACTGTATATGGAGAAGTCACACAGTGGGCTTGTTCAAGTAGTGGTAGCAGTGAGTACACCACAGCTAGGAAACAGCAACATGGAACAATTTGATCAATGTTACTTTTAGTGTCGAGAAGCACCGAGGCTAACAATTGAGCACGCTAGCAGACAGGTAATGTAATGCAGTAATCCATAGACGACAGAAATTATAATATACTAAATTGAAATCCAATGGAAAATGCATTTCAAACATGATTGGTACTTGAAATTATGAAATTTGTAATTGAAAAATCAAGACATAACATTATAATAAGTGCAGGTATCTGTAATTTGTTGCTTTTTGACAGAGCTAGCTGTTTCCCTCTGAGCTAAGTAAAAAATATGAAGTTACATCTAGCAGTTGCTTTGGCTGCTTGTTGTAACTTCATATTTTTGCTCCACAGACACAGTTGGATTAATCTCCCCATCAATTTCTTTAAAGGGTGACACTGAGTCTTCATTTTTACCCCTGTAGCCAAACAAATTGAGCGACAACCTTGTGCAACAGTTCCTGGTCCCAGATCAGACTCCTCCGATCCTTGAGGCTGAGATGGCGCTCCGAGCCGAACAACTCCTCAGCAACAACAGACAAGGATGTCAGTCGGATGGCAAGTCCCCGACTCAGAAACACATCTTCACTCCCGAACCTGATGGTCAACAGAAAACCAAACTGGAGGCGATGCCAGAGCCGTCAAAGCAGCAGCAGGATATGAGGGTAGAGAAGAAGATCAAGAAGATGCCACGGGCCGAGCAGAAGAAGGAGAGGACAGCGGAGGTGAAGCAGGTGGAGAGGGAACAGGGGATGGAGGAGAGGCTGGAGCCGGAGGGAAGGCAAGCAGACACAGCTTTGACAGAGCACAAAAGAGAGGTATGTATTTCACTTTCATCATTTATAATACAGACTAATCCTAGAGTAATTATTCACATCTTCATTGTTTAATTATATCAAATGAATAAGATAAAATACATTTTGGGAAATTAATAATGAAATTCAATTTACTGGATGAGTAAAGCCCTTGTGTTGGAGTTTTCATTGGCAGATTAATCAACATTTGGATTTCTAATATTTGCGGCAACTCAACAACATACATAACAAAGATTTAGTTGGGTTTAGATATTTAATTAGAAGTTACACATAAATTGAAAGCTTATTTAAATACTGGATATGTCAAATGATTGCAGTGGCTCAGACTCGTACAACTCATGTAACGGGACACACAGAGGATATGTGAGCGGTATTCTGTGTCCTTCTTTCTTCTTACAGGTGAAAGACGTGTGGTATGAAGCTGGAACTGTGTGGTGTGTCCAAAAGGATGGGTTCACCCTCGGTGAGATATGAAAACAACGCTGTCTATCTATCTATCTATCTATCTATCTATCTATCTATCTATCTATCTATCTATCTATCTATCTATCTATCCTTCTATGTACTATGGCTCTGACCAGCACTATAACGTCAGTGTGATCAATGATTGAGGGGCGTGATCTGATTGGAACGCAAATATGAAAATAAAAACGACAGATCTCTGATGGAGGTAGACTGGAGTAGATTTAAAGAAAGGAAGATCTTCAAAACCTGTTCTAATAGAAACAGGTAGCCACCGGTGTCTTACAAAGCAAGTAGGCAATCCAGTAAATCAAAGAGAATCACAGTCTTGGGGCTGGTTATGAAAGTGTGAATGAGCATTTCAGAATATTTCTGAAAGGGTCAAACTTTGCTTCTTTAAGGAAAAAGTGATTATCGTGTTTCTTTGTCAAATCAACACAAAATCAAGAACAACAGAATACAAGACATTAATTCTATCCTTAAACATTAAACTGATTATCAACATAGCTCATCTAACTATATTTATGTTTATTTAACACAGAAAAAAAATTACACAGAAAATTGGGGTTAGGGTTGGGTAATTTTCTGTCAGTTAACTAATTGTCACAGCTCTGCTCTGTGTGAGTGTGAGTAGTATATAATTTGGTCATAATGTGTGTCAGGATTAGTTGAGGACTCCGCTAATCCTAACACAATCTCTAGTAATCTTCTCGTCTGTTACATTACCTTTGTGTCGTGTTACAAATGAGCTGCAGCAGAGTCCTCGTGTGTCTCCCCGTGCTGCTGCTGACCATATGTGCCGGGATCTGCTCCAAATCCATCTGTTGATTTTATCCAGTACTCTCACATCCATCTACTGACTGCACTGCACACATCTAATCCCATTAGACCTTTGTATCTCCACACACTGTATCCCCTGACCCCTGACTCTTTAATATGCAGGGCTCAGGCTTTGTTTAGAGAGACATATAAACCCGGTCAACATGTGGATTCGCTGTGGACCAGCCTCTGCTCTATAGGCAGCACGTAGGGTTCACAACAGATGTCCTGCTTGTTGACAGTTGATGTATTGATGAGCGAGTTTGATTAACGTTCTCTCATTTCAGCCACTCAGCTCAAACCAGATGAAGGCACACCTGAACTCCCAGAGGGCCGGGTGAGGGTCCGCCTGCAGACAGATGGATCGCAGCATGACGTGACAGAGTTTGAAATCGAGAAGGTAGTTCAGTTCTTTTTCTTCTGAATGTGTTTCTGAATCTATTTAATGTTGCACTACAACAAAGTTTGTGGGAATCCAGATGTCCTACAATGCGATTTGCAGCCACATCTGCGATTTACAGATGTGGTCTATTCTACCACTTCAATAAGTCACATGGGAGAAGACCTGGGCTGAAAGGCTCTCTTACATGTTGGTGACTTCATGAAAGGGTCTACTTGTTATTTCAGCCTAACCCTAACTGAAGATAAATGTAATAAAACAAAAGCTTGTAGTCTAAGAATGAGAGTCAGGTGGGTGAAAGTCCAGGGCTCGACCCCTTAATC